>NW_016158570.1:5269-57473 GCF_001687245.7 Rhagoletis zephyria | reverse complement strand
ATAGCCTCAACTTTCTTCTTATAGTCGTTGTCTTTGGCCACCTTCACTGCTGCTTTCCATTCCTCTTCCAACTTGTTTGGTCTATCAATTTCCAGAATATTTCCAGATCTAGCTTTTTTGCCGCCAAGCATCCAACGTTACATGTTCCCAAGCTCCTTTGCCCACTACCCTTTGGGAATAAATCCCTTTTCATTAAGATCCGTCTTCGCCGGTCTAATCTGATCCTTCGTGACAGATGTCATCTCACGCGGGTACCTTGATATCTTGATCTTGATGGAAACGATCCAAAAAGGGATTTATTGCGACGTTACGCAGTTAAAGTGAAAGAACAGTTTTCTCGATTATAACCCTAAGAATTTATAATATTTCCTTCAAACCCTATTAAATAATATAAATGTCTTTTATTGAAAATCAAAGCCAAAAAATACTAAACAATGACAAAAGGAAACAGAGGGCTTGTTCGAGTTGCAATCACAGCCGCAGTGTTGAACGAATTATTAAAGTATCACGTTCTGTGTGAATTTCTAGCAACGTATTATGAGTTGGGCAGTTGCAACAATGTTGCAAATTTTCTTCAGTGCGGCTTTTATTATGTGCCTCGAATAGGCCCAGTGCGATGGGGTTGGGCCACCACATAAAATACACACTTTGTTACTTTCCTTGCACTTTTCTAGACATCTGTCCGCGTTGCCACCAAGAATACATCGGTATTTTGCTTTATTGGACAGTGTTATTTTCTTCCATACAAAAAAATGTCGAACATACTTTGTATGGAAGAAGCTCAGAAAAAATATTGCAAAAATTTTTCTAAAAAATCTTATTAGAAAGTTACACATTAGTGCGCAAATTTATTGAATTTTCTTAAGTTTTGCACAAAGTTTAGAGATATTATTTTTATGTTTTTTGTTGTAGTATGAACATGTTTCTATAAAAAATTTGGGGAATATTAGAATAAAAAACTTCGCGTATTTTGAGAAAAATTCTCTGTGCCAATACTTTTGCCCGGCACTGTATTCAAATTAAAAACGTTTAAGCCGTTTTTCTCAAATTTCGCTTTTTTGAGTTATGCTACTATTGACTAGTAAATGAGCGATATGTAGAAGATTCTGGTAGTTAATTATCCTTGAACCCTATTTTGATCGACATCCTTGGTCCAAACTATTCCCTATCATTCTGAGCGTTTGGCGATACTGTACACTGATACTACATTCACTGGCGATTAAATATTGGCTCCAATTTCCCCATATGTCTATACGCAGCTTCCTGGAATAAACTAATTCATTCCGCATTGTCATATTCTCGCTCATCAAACAATCATTTGCTAATTTGGCTTCGTAAAAAGTGGAAATAAAGACCTATCAAGTCTTAACTTTCTTGAGTCCCTCAAATCCAAATTTTTCAATTTTTGCCCAAAAAAAAAAAACCCTCTATTAATCGTGTCAATTAAAACGCGAAATTTGCCCTGTGATAACTCACTTAAATTTTCCAATCCAACCATCACTGCGCCCCTAAGAACCCAGATTCTTTTGCAACGGAATCGTATTACGCAACGATATAAATAGTCACCAAGTGGTCACTCCAGCGACACTCTTGCTTGTGTTCAAGATTTGGATAGAGCATCTTGATGCATCTCTGGCTGGTTTACTGCATGATAAAAACATAACAAGGTAAAACCATTGACAGGCAGTTTGACGCTTGCCAACAATATATCTAAAATTTCAAAACTCAAATTCACACACACATTCCCATTTTCAATCTAAAGCAACAACAATTGCGAACAATTTCTTTTTTATTATCAATTTTACATGATCTTAAAATGCTGACAAATGTCAGAAAAAATCTTGGCCGACGAATTGAGAGAATGAATTTACCTTGTAATGTTTTTATCATGGGTTAACTGTATACTGTGGGATATACTATACTTAAATATATGTATAAAGGCGAGTTTATATAAGGTGGTGTTACTAGATCAGCTGATTTTGTGTATGTGTTTCGCCTCACGGCTTCTAATGTCAAATTGAAAAATTTTGCTTGAATTTCCGCACACACACTTACAGATTTTGACAGTTTATGCCGCCAAAGCAAAAACAAAATACATGTAAATTTTTTCCGTATCCTCGGAAAACTGTATATTTTCTCAAAGTTTAGTTGCGATGCGGCTTTCTTTGAATTACTATAACATTGAGTTAAGCCCATTTAAATTCGAATTCCGAGATACGCGTTTTTTAATCACTATTCCGTGTTAATGCGTATTATGTGCATATGTACGTACATACACACATACATATTATCGTTTAAAGTGCAAAACCGCGTATCAACAAAATGCAAAACCGCGTATCAGCAAAATGCAAAACCGCGTATGTGGGGTTGCAGAAATTATTTTCTAGAGAGTAAAAACAATATTTCAAAATGGCTCTGTTTTTTGTGAAGCAATCGCATTTCTGGCTAGTATATTTCAGGACGAATGGATAGGTATTGAGCCAAGAACTTCTGTGAACAAATCCAATTTTTTGGCAAAAAATGTCAGTTACGTGGTTTTGCACAACGACAATTCGCGGTTTTGTACTTTAAACGACGATATGTATTTATTACAATTTTATTATATAACTTCTGTTATGCTAAAAACAAATACTTTTACGACTTTTAATAGACGTCAACTGTACTTTGCACCTGGAAGCTATTGCTCGAATGCCAGAATGGCAGCAACGCATTATGCGTTGTCAAGTAAAGAGCATTGCGAAAAGCGTTTGGAAGGCTGAACGCGAAGCCGAACGTGCAGCTGGGCATAACACATCAAAGAAATACAATGAACCAGTCGTTAAACGCCGCTACACGAAGAAAAAGGATAGATTAGCCGCTGAAGAGAAGAACGCGGCGGCGGCAGCGGCAGCGGCAGCAACGTCGGCATCAGGTATGACAACAAATGCGTCAACATCAAGTGGAGGTGGTCCTACTGCAGATTTGTCATCAGGAACGGTAATTGGTGGTGGAAGTGGTGGAGTGTCGGCGGATACATCAGCGCATAGCGCAACATCAACGACATTGCCGGCGTGCGATGGTGGAAACGGTACTGGCACTTTGTCTACGTCTACTACAACAACGCCACTTGTGGCCAACAGTAAATTATTGTAAACATGAGAAATTCGATAATTGATATTAACATAAAACAAAAACAATTTTGCATCTCTTTTTTCTTTCCATTTTGTGTTGCAATATGAACTGATCTACTTCTTATTGAAACGACGCTACCCAACCGATTGCATATTAAAACAAAAAAAATCCCAATGTGATATGATGTACTATGCTTGCTGTTCGGATATATAAATGACTCGACATTCACATGCTCATGCTTGACGCAACGCGTATGCCGCCTGCCGCCAATTGCAAAAATTGCCGATTGGATTGATTTTTTTCGCTGGAATTAATGAATTAATTGCAAATACTTACATAATATTCTCACTGTTTGCTTTGCCAAACTTCATTTAATATTTTTTATTTACCTGAAATGACTGATTGATACAACATTACTAAAAACAAAAACGTGACACACATCTATTCGAAAATGAAAACACTTTTCGAAATAAAACAAAATATTTTATGAAACTGACTTTTGTTTTTTAATGCTGGCAACTGGATATAATTTTTCTACAAATTATATTTTTATACTGCTTTAAAACAATCTGACCGCTTATTGGCATATATGGCTTTGATGAAATAGTATCGGCAAAAAATTCAAAAAAGTTGCACCACTATCATCTAGTCGGCGACGGGGTGCTGTTAGAACCACCACGACCCTTGTCGCCGGTGCCTACGAATCACAGCAGTCACAGTCAAAGCAGCCATCACAGTCAGCAAAGTGGCAACAGCAACAGCAATTACATTCATCAGACCAGCGACAATCCCCCGCAAAACTGCGATCAATACAGTCCCAGCCCAGCACATTCATCATTGATCTCCAACAACAGTAACGGTTTCAACGGCGGTGGGGGCGTTGGCGGCAGCAGTGGTATCGGTGGCAATCATAAACAGAATAACAAATATCGTAAAAGTTCAGCGTCAAGTGGAGCTGGGGGCAGCGTCAACAACAGCGGCAATAACAACAACACTTCCTTCTATTATCAAAATAATCATTTGTCTTCGCACTACGCCACTTACACCGGTGAGTCGAACGATGCGAATTGGGATGGTTTTGTGATTCGCAGTCGCACATCATCACCAACGCATGCGGGTGTTGGTGGAGGCAGTAACAACAACTATCACAAATATGAAAGGTGAGTATGTTTTAACCTTTTCATCTGATATTAATTTTGTCAGGATTGTCTGTAATCGAATATGCAATGATTTTTTTTATTATTTTTTTTTATTGTAGATCTAAAAATCGTACGTCATATGACATAGACAACATTGTTATACCGTATAGTGTTGCTGCATCGACACGAGTTGAAATTTTGCAATACAAGGAAATACCAACACCCAAGTAAGTGTTATAAATCTTAATTCCTTTATGATCCAACGATCGGATCTAAACCAAATTAGTATGAGACCATGCTTGAGATATCACCTTTAAGCGCCCGATAAAAAAAAGATTAGCGAAATTGGTTCACGTGGCCCAAAGTTTTACGGTAACATATGTACATAAAACAAGTATTCCGACGAATTGAAAACCTTCTCCTTTTTTTGAAGTCGGTTAACCCTGAACAGGTAATCTTTGTCGATTTGACGAGCACTGTTTTCTCTATTCCATTTTTCTCTCCATTGGACTGAAGAGCGAATTGCTCTAAAGTATGTAAAAAACTTAAATAAAAAGTAGCGTCTGTGTTTTCCTTCTTGTTAAAGTTCATGGTTATTAAAAGTAGTTTGGCAATCGTGCATGCAACATTTTTCATACAAAAAATGAAAGAGTTATAAGGCGAACGATGGTAATAGAAAATAGAACATACAGAGAAGCCAAGGCATCTGGCATTCTAGGCAATCTTTTTGATTTACTTGTCCATTACTAAGTAAGGGAAGAATATCCCCTTATCCCAAATAGAAATAGAGTCTGGCGTCCAATAATATCAAGGAATCAGCCAACCTCATGCATAAAATTTTACCATACACAAAAGTCTTAAGAAAGGGTAATCTCAAAAGACAAAGGGAGGAGATAAATGCTTGCCATACAGTGCAGGTAAGGAGAGAGGCCAGTTAACCCGTTAGGTTATCAGAAGTAGCCATCAATACTAACAAAATTGTTAATAAACAAAATAATCTCAATCTATAACCACACACTTAGCCAATAACCTGGATGACAGACTGTTATCATCACTAAATAAAATAAATAACGAATCCGACAGCACTTTAATTAATAACGCAAAAAAATTACATAAAAATACTACATCTTAATATTTAAAGTTAAAAATGTTAAGGAAATAACTAGTACTGAACTTTGTGTAAATAAAAACGATATATGTACATAGATACAGCAATATTATTAGAGATTTGGCTTAACAGTAACATAGATACCTGTATGAATGGATAGAATCTGGCATTATACAATAGATCAGATGGATTTGGAGAAGTGGGGATCTATTTGACGAAAAATAATTAATTTTCAACATTCCAAATTAAGAGTGAAGTAGAAAATGCAGAGATTACAACATTGAATTTGAATAGAGCTGGGAGCACATAGTAACATACAATTAAATGAAAAGGTGGACACAGCAGCTAACAACGCGGCACAAAATGGTGACCGAATACAAACATTGTGGACGATAAAAGACGCAATGATGGAAACAAAGTCAAGAATAATCTAGATGAATGGCAGCAACAGAACACGGAAAAAAGTCAGTCAAAAGGGAAAGCATGTGGACATATGTTCCCGGAAATACAAAATAAACCTTGAGTACACAAAAAATCAGATTTCATGCCTGTTGAAATAAACACAAGTAATTTCTAAGTAAAAAACAAAACCGACTTCAATTCTCATATAAAAATATATATATTTCATGATCCGATAATCGGATCTAAACCAGATTACCTCTGAGACACTACCTTTCCGATGCAAAAATAATTATCGGTTGACGTGGTCCAAAGTTATGCGGTAACATACATAAAAAAAAAATAAAAATATTCCGACGAACTCTAATAACCTCCTCCGTTTTTGGAAGTCGGTTAAAAAATAAACAGAGTAATGACAAATCACACATTTTGTAAAAATACTCTAGCAAAAATGAATATATATACAGATTCGAATTGTGAATCTTGCATCTAACAGAAGATACAAACATATAATTTTTCACAGTATTAAATACATTTATACTAGAAACAAATATCCAGTAATCAGAAATTGCACATCACTAGAAGAATTTCATCGTAACACAAATGGGAAAGTATATGGAGCCATCCATAACTACTTTTTTAAGTGATATTAAAATGGATCTATAATTGCGATTTAGTTTCTGTAACTAATAATTGGAGATGGCGTTTTAAAGCATTATTGCTGGCCAAATACTACTTCCAAACTTTTCGGTCGGTCGGTTAAAAAATACGCGACATGAAGGGTAAAAATCAGAACGATTTTTGACACTTTCGATACCAGGAGCAACAAAAAAATACACGAAAATGTTGTTTTTGCTCTAATGTTATTACCTCTTTGATATGCCTTGTAACAAGTTTTCTATTTGAGTAATCCACTTGCAAAGTGCGCTATGTAAATTTTTTTTTCGATTTTTAGTTTTTGGTGGATTACGTACCAAAATTTAAAGTAGTTTCATGCCCACTAACAACACAGTGCAAAATCTTTTTATATTCTGAAAAAATAGCATAAAATGTTAACTCTTCTTCCAAAAGTCGCTATCATACATATTTGTAAACTTTCAAAAGTACCGATGTTCTGATGAACCTAGAAAACGGCTTTAGGTCGTATAGACTGTTAATGTTATCTTATGTCATGTTATGGTATGTTATAATTTTATAAGGCTCTTATTTATCCAAATTTTCAGGTAATAATAAAAAAGATTCAATTTGAATGTTACTCGTTGTCGTAGTCGTTTTTTTTCAAATTTATGGATTTCTATTATAAAATCACATAACGCTGTTTGCAAGTGGACGACTACTCATTTCTACGCACAAAATTGTTTGTATAAATTTTTAAATTTCCAAAATTCTACTTTGTGTATTTCAAAAGCTCTTACGAACGAATTAAAAAGCTCTACAAAAAATTTTATGCATATAGAAAACTTGCTACTTCATTTGTATGAGCGCCTGGTATTTGGAAATAAAAATATCGTTTCGTAAAAATAAACAAAAAATCCGGGTATCCGAATAATTGCACAAACGAATATTAACCGGATATCCATACCATGATAAAAACATTACAAAGTAAATTCATTTTCTCAATTCGTCGGCCAGATTTTTTTTTACCATTTTCCAGCATTTTAAAGTCATATAAAATTGAGAATAAAAAATGATATTGTTCACAATTGTTGTTGTTTGAGATTGAAAATGGGAATGTGTGTGTGAGTTTGAGTTTTGAATTTTTTAATTATATTGCTGGCAAACGTCAAACTGCCTCTCAATGGTTTTACCTGGTTATGTTTTTATCATGATCCATACTATCCGGATTTTATCCGTGTAAGCGGATAATCCGTATGAATTTTCGAATATTCGAATAGCCGAATGGTTCCAGCCGCCCTACTCGGAGATAATACCTATTTTGATAATTTTAAAATGCAAAACTTTATCTGTAAACAAAATGTCGTCATCGTTGGAACCGTTTCCGAGAAACCTATGGATATATATATATATATATATACATGTATATATTAATGTAATAAGATAAGATAATGTAAGATAATATTATGTACTGCCCGATTCACTTGAATAGGTACACATATTTTCCTTAAGATCCAAGCTTATATCTGGATTTGTGGGGATCAGAGAAGCTTCTTTTTAATCTCGTTTTGGAGGTAAGCGGTGAAAATGAAGAAAACAACTTCATGACTTTGCATTTTATTTCACTTTTTATTAAATCACACGAAAATTATACTAATTGTTTTTTGATTCACTTGAATAGGCACACTGGCTTTAACAAAAGGAAAGGACTATATTGAACCTACAAAGCAAACTTTTCATTTTAATTTTAATATATAACACTTTTAGTATGGGACACTACATCCTTAATTCCAATGTATGGAAAGATCCCTATCCGGTAGACATATCTAGAGGTGCTTTGAAAAATCAAGGACATCTCGCTGCTTATCACTTTAATCGCCGGAAAGGGCAACCTGTCATTCATCTCATGGACTGTCTGGCCCGCAAACTTTGCAAAACATCAAATTACAAATATTTTCCATTAGGCTTAGGTACTGTGAATAGGACGAACTCTGGAAAAAACGACTTTGCTTCGTTATCCTCGTTTTTACAGCTCCTGTAGTGCGAATCGATGGGTAGTTTTGCTAACATATTCAAGAACAAGGTGCGAAAATGTGGGACAAATGTTAAAAAATGTTCTTAATACTTGTTTTGCACGAATCATTCATAATTTTGGAAACTGGGAATATTCGCCCTCATTGCGAGAGCCGTGTCGAATGCAAGTCGTTTTTCGAGAGTCGAATCGTATCTTAAGTTTCACGCCATTGCCTAAAATTTCCACTCGACTAGTGTATTAAAGTGGGAAAACTTGGCAGCACTGTATAGTTTACGATGATTTTCGTCGTTTACTTATTTCAGCACGGCACAATGCCAATATTGTCGAGTCGTACAATTGAGCCTAATTTACGACTTACGCAATGAGGCTGATTATCTCAACTGCTCTAGACTACGAAATCGCAGTTCACATCGCCATACAACGTTCGCCCTTTCATAAATCGTGACACACATTAATAAATTTGTTGTAGCCATGGAAATTTAACTTTTCTCCAGAGAAATCCACAATTTCCTAGTTGTCCTTTCAGGCATGCGAATTGTACAAAATTTCAGTCATGATTTTAAACGTTGGCCTTTTTGACATTTTCTGAACACAAGTGTATAGAGTAATCCGTTGTCGTTGTTGTTGTAGCGGCTACTAAACTTCGCTCGGGGGTCGGTTCATCCATCAACGTTGTCATCTGTTTCAGCTAAGGGGAGGCCCAGGAAGTGCGCAACTTCAACAGGATTTGTTCATATTAAAGATGGGCACGGGCCTAAATTTTCAGACCCGGCCCGGCACGAGTGCAAAATCAACTTTCAGAAACACACACGAGCCCGCACGTTAAGAATTTTAGTGGGGCACGGCCCGGCATGACGGGACACGTCTCAGCCCGGAAATAAAGAGCCAACTTTTATTGTATGTTTACATATGTATGTACATATTTTTAATTTTGTGTTTATGTATATATATTTACTTCCCAGCCAGCAGAGAAACGTACTTTTTGCCGACAGTGCAGTTTTCGTACATTTTTCGTATCCGGAAACGTTCAGAAAACGATTTCCATATTTGTTAATTTTTCGTATCCGAAAAATGTCATCATCTTATTTCAAAACAATAATTTTAAAATATTTTTTCAAACTGAGCATTTGAAAACACGTAAACGTATTCGCCAGTAGCTGAGTGTGCAGAGAAGTGTGCTACTATTTATTAGCTTTCAGGAGGTCCCAGGTTCGCATTCAGTCAGAAGCAACACATAAAAATTCGTTATTCAAATTGAAATAATTACTGAATCTTAAATTTGTTTTTTATTTGGTTTCCTGTTACTACGAAAAAGTTTCTGTGAAGTTCACAAGTATCTCAGTTTTTCTATCGGTTTCCTAATATTTATTTTTTTGCTTTTCTCTTATCAAAAGAGTTTTAATATTTATTTTTTTTTTTTTTTGTATAAAAACAAAAGTTTATCTAAATTTGTAGTATTAGCAACGGGCTTTTTCGTGCTTATTCGTGCTTTTATGAAGTTTAACTGAACGCCCATACACGCACGAGTTCGTGCTGTCAGCAAATATTCCGGCCCGTATCCACGGGCAAACGCAGGGGCCCGCCGGGCCCTTAACAAAAGCCCGGCCTGTGCCCATCTCTAGTTCATATGGGTAGGTTTCAGGGGGCATGCGAAGAGGTAACGTAAGTCATGTGGCGACTCTCCGCATGCCGGGCATTGGTTGGGCACATCCTCGTTTATTCTGCTCAGGTAAGAGTTATGCCTGCTGCAATAGCCAAAGCGAAGTTGGGCTATTGTGGTGCGGGTCTCCCGAGGCAAACAAAGTTCTGTCCGATCGTCACATCAGGTGATTGTATGCCCACTTCCGCATTCAAAGGTCGAGAGTCTACACAACTTGAGACCGTCTCCCTGTGAATGCCGTTCTGGGCCTGTCTGTATGTTGTTTGATGAACCTCTGGACTTCGTCCGTCAGTTCGTAGAGATGCCTCCTGGTGCCTTGGCGAGGGCTCTTCTGCAAGCAGCTGTCTATTTGGGTGACCACGTCTGTGGTTCCCTACTTGAAATTGCTTGCAGAGCATTGTGTTATGCTCCTTGATTGGGAGCATCTGTGCCTCGTCGTGTAGGTGGTGTTGGGGCGACATCAGAAGGCATTCCTTGCAGTGAAGAAAGCTCGGAGAGATAACCGATTACTTTCGAGCACAAATCTTCAATTCCATTTCCATGTGCCATTATTGAGCAATCCTCGGCATAAGTGACTCCCCCTGGTGGTTGAGGCTGCTTAGAAATATAATAATTACACAATAGCGGGGATATGACACCACCCTGTGGTACCCCCTGTTTAATTTTTCTCGGTTTGCTAGTTTTGTCCCTAAAGATTAGTGACGAATGTTGACCATTCAGATAAATCGCCGACCATCGTTTAGTCCCTGTGGGAGAGAGAATGCCTCAATGTCTTCTAGTAGCGTGAAGTGACTGACGGTGTCAAAAACCTTTTGCCAGGTCCAGCGCTACTAGAACTGTTCTCTCACAGGGGCGTTTTTAAGGCTACGAGTTATCTGAGTGTTTATGGCGTTAAGTGCTGTTGTTGTGCTGTGCGCTTTACCCATGCTGATGCTTCTCTGGGGTAAGGTGGTTTGTGTATTGCGGGAGTAGAAGGGCCTCTAATGTCTTCGGTACCGGGGAAAAGAGGGTTATGGGCGGTAAGACTCTTCTTTGTTGGACGGTTTCCCCGGTTTAGGCTGTGGGATCACTCTTACCATTTTCCAGATGTCTGGAATGATGAGAATGGCCATAGACAAGTTGTGAGGACTTTGGTTAGATTGTCCACTCCCGCAGGACCCAAATTTTTCAGCATCAACAAGCAAATTCCGTTGGGACCTATGGCGTTGGAGGCTTTCGCCTTCCCGATGGCTCACCGACTCGACATTTGGCTTTGTCCGCAGGAGGATGCAGTATGAACTGTCGGCTGAAATAGCTCTCTCATCGCCCCGGGGACGACGAAGCATGGCCGTCAAAAGATATTTCAACTCTGTCGTTACTCTTCGTCGTATTGGACAATGACTTCACGGTAGACCAAAGCTTCCTCACACCAGAGGTGAAGTTGCAGGTCTTCAGATGGTCTTCTCACCTCTTCCGCTTATGTACGTTCACTAGTTGCCGAATCTCCGCGTTGAGATCCCCGATACGGGGATTTGCGAGATCGGCCTGACGAACGCTAGCAGGAAAATTCGGACGGGGACCCGAAATACATCCTCCTGGGATGAAGCGGGTTGGAGCAACAGTGACTACCCTGCGGAATTTACGTTCATCTAAGTGAACGTCGGTGGGTGTGGGTAGGGCAGTGAAGGTGCTTTCAGTAACATACGCGAAGCCTTGATTGGAACTTAGAAGTTGACATAGGTCCGGTGATCCGTGGAAGCAAAGTCGCCAGGTTTATCAATCGAGATGACTATGGGCAGATGGTCTGATGCTAAGGCCAGCATAGGTCCCCATGATATGCTGTTTGTCAGACCAGCGCTAACAATTGTTAGGTCTGGCGAGCTGAAGCAGTTGCCCATATTCCTTGTGAGAGCGTCGTCGTTCATTGTGCAGAGTGTCGAATTGTCTATGTGCTCAGCCAAATGTGTTCCCCTACGATCATTCGACAGGCTTGAATGCCAAAGGTCGTAGTGCGCGTCAAAATAACCAACTACGGTGTTCACATCTGAGGAGCGCACCTATTTCAGGGTGCTGTCATGCCTGACAGCTGGTGACAGCGGGTATATAAACGTTAAATATTTCGAGCTCGACATCGCCTGACGGGATAGCAATACCCTGACATTCTAGGATGGCATCCCTGCGGTCGATGTCTGCTTCGATAAGGCGATACTGCACCGTGTGGTGCGTGATGAACGCTAAGCCTCCATCTCTTGCTCGAGATCTCGACGGTGCACATTGTATCCGGCGCAATTCAACAGAGTTGAATTGCTGTGCACCTTCGTCCTTGGACCGCAGCAATTAATATTCCATGCCGGCCCATGAAGCCCGTCATCTCCTCGATCTTGCTCTGAAGTCCGTTGCAGTTAAATTCTGTGCCTTGGGAGACCGATTGTGATGCAGGGTGTTAGAGAGTTGTGTTGCCTGCCGGTCCCCTGCTGTATGTGCTACAGACGGGGTTGCTGCCTTGTGGTAGTGGTTGGCGGCGTCACGAGGGAAGTTTGCGACTGGGCAGTACCGCAGGGGCCCACGCACGCAAGTTCTTCCATACAAAGTATATTCGACAATTATTTTTTGTATGAAGAAAATTAGCAATACTTTTACTAAAAAAATTGTCAAAAATCAACGCGATTTTCCAGCAACTTTAAACTTGCATTTTGTCATACTAAATTTGAATGGGCTATAAAACTGCATATTTAGAATTTTTCTAAAAAATCTGAATAAAAGTTGCAAATTAGTGTGCAAATTTATTGAATTTTTCCGAGTTTTGCACAAAGTTTAGAGATTTTATTATTATTATTTCTGGTGTAGAATGAACAATATTTTTATAAAAAATTATCGAAAATAAATTAGAATAAAAAACTTTGCATATGTATATTGCGAAAAATTCACTGTGCCAATACTTTTGTTCGGCACTGTAGTTTATTCTGCATCAAATGGCATATAAATTAATGATTCAAAGTCTTTACAAAATTTAGGAAAATTCGATAAATTATCATCAAAATTTGCAATTTTAAACAAATTTTTTTAGTATTTTTTTAGTATGCAAAGTACAAGCTATAAACTACCATTGATTTTTGAGAATTTTATTTTTGCTGATGATCTGAATGAAAAGTTGCAAATTAGTGGGAAATTTAATGAATTTTCCTGAGTTTTGCACAAAGTTTAGAGATTTTATTTTTATGTTTTTTAGTGTAAAATGAACTATATTTTTATAAAAAATTGTCGAAAATAAATTAGAATAAACCACTTTGCATATTTTGCGAAAAATTCACTGTGCCAATACTTTTGTTCGTCAATGTATATTTCTATTAAAAATTAACGAAAAAAATTTATTACGATAAAGATTGCAAGTATTTAAAAAAAATGTACGGAAACATATTCTGGTTAGTGCATATACATTAGGGTGGTAAAAAATGCATGTGAAAAAGCAAAGTCGGAATTTTTATGCTCTCACACCCTAGGATTGTTAGGATTGTTCTATACCGAAAAAATATACCCCTATTTTTTCTATTTTGAAGTTAAAAAATATTAAAGGTCGCTCAAAGCGCTTAAAGTTTTCCATGTATTTTATATGGGGAAAAAACAACTTTCCGTAGAAATGGTACATAATTCTTGGAAATCAATATATTTCGACCGGAGAACTCTGTTTCTCTTCAGTAGATTCCCAATAATAATACCCAATTATTTGTTAGCCATGCCAACCATGGTTTTGTATGGAACATTAGATCAAAGGATAATTATAGAGAAACTATTAGTATAATTGTTTCGGTACAATAAGTCTATTTTGTTTATTTCTTCGGGTGCCCAGATTGTGACCAATGGGTTTCTTTAGCCTACCTTTTTGTTGAATAAGGTTTGCGGTTCGTACATTTTCTTCTTTTTATCTAAATTTTTCAAAATATAATTTTGACTTTGATGTAATATGTCGCAACTAGTTGAGGCCCCCCATGCTGTGAAACCATACCTTAAATAAGACTCCGTTGAAGAACTGCATAACTACTACAGAAGCTTAAATGTTTCAAGTAGTATGAAGTCGACCTGAGTTTCTTTTTAAGATGGCATATGTGTGGATTCCATTTTAAGTGGCCGTCCTATATAGCTTCCCAAGGTATTTATATTTATCAACCTTCTCCAGAACTTCAGTACAAGCGCATGTTTTACTGTGAGGGACTAAGATTGCTGTGTATGCAAAAGCGGCATATGCAAAAGCTCGGCAGTTTTTAAGGTTACTGAGCATAATATTTGCATATGTTAGTTGCGTTCCAGATAACTTTGTGTAAAAACCTGTAAAGCTGTCAAATAACAAAATTACTTTCTTGAAAGAGAGGAGCGAGAGCGAAGCAATAAAAGTCACCTGGAAAAACCACTTTTCTTGTAACTACTTCCATTTTTTTGTATGTAAAGCGCTGTGGAGACGATCAAATATCTGTATCAACCGTCTCGCGTTACGCTTGACAAACAATAAGCGCACTTGCCTTCTGATCATTGTGGTGAGCAAGTGCGCGGATAAGAAAAATAAATTGTTTGTTGAATTGACGAGTTTATTTGAACGTTTGCGGGCAAGACACGAGCCACAACCTCACACATATGCAATGCTTGACGTATTTACTTGATTGTATCCGTGGCGCTTAAGGTTCTGTTTTTTTGTTTACAAATGCAACCCTGCCTATCGTTTGACACTTTTCATGAACTTGCAGGAAGAAAAACTTCGGACAAAAACCTGCAACTTCTGACTGAGAGAGACACAATAAAGTTGCTGTTACCCTCTAAATCTGTTGTCAAAGATGGGACAAAGGAATAGTTTGAGGCCAGCGAAGATTCTGAAAGCGAAAACTAATAAACCAATGATTTTGGTTTATATATTGTGCATTATAGTGTACACACATTTTATAAATAAAGGTAGTCAATATATTTTAAATAGTAAATTATTGGCTAATATATATATTTTATTAATATAACCTATCTGTAATACAAATTATTTCAATTTTACATTTGATAAACAATTTTGAGTAGAGGCAATAAAATATTTTTTGCCGCATAAAACTTGAAAATCTATCTATGTGCGCTGGTTTTGTATGGAAAAAGGTTTCAAATGCAAATAGATTTTAACAATTTAGAATTTTTGTGAGAAGAAATTAAAAATATTTGACATTTTCGAGAACAAATAATTTGAATAAGAAAAATCAAATCAGCTGCTATACTGATACTACCTGTTCAATGTGCCTTGGTTTAATTGTATTTTTGGAATAAACAAAGTTCTTTTTGCTTCTGTCGGTAAATTGTTTTTTTTTTTTTACAAATAGTATAAATAAGCAATGGGAAATGGGGCAAAATTTGTTTTACTTCCAATTTTATGCACCCCTGAAAATCCCGGGATCGGAAAAGCCGAAAAATTAACAGCCCTAGTACCTATTCAAGTGAATTGTGCTGTATGTACATACGAAAAAGATATAAAAAAATAATAAACCCACCAAAGGCTAAGGATAGTCCTCTTTTTGTTTTTGTTAGGTGTACTATTTTAATTTGGGTTTCTTGATTTTAATTAAAAATCACTTGGATTTAATTTATATCACATTTGAAATTTAAGATGGCGCGTTATTGATGAAGATCGTGGACGTACTGTTATGTTATCGGATGAACCAATGGAGACTGCTTCGGCTTCAGGAGTCGCTAAATGTGATAGCGGTGAAGGAATGGAAATTGATGGATGCGAGAATATGCTTGTAGAAAGTAAGACATCAAGTGATAGTAAATCTGGAAATTCAGTAGATGTAGTTAATGGGTTAGAAGTGGATATTAAAGCGGTAGAAGAAAAAACTTCAAAAGAAGTAAATGCAACAGAGGAATGTGGAAAACTGAATGTCTGTAATGGGAGTGAAACTGCCGATGGAGAAGACGCCTTGATTAAGAGCGGGGCGCCGATTCTTAGTACCACAAAAATCTCAGAGCAAAGAAACAATAACTTTATAAAAAATGATTGTAATGCTTTGGTAAAAACTGAAAACAAGAACATAACAGTTCAAAATTCGTCTACGGCAGTCGACTCTATATCGGACGAACCAGTGGTAAAGAAAGCGAAAACAGAGCATAATGAAGATAACAAAATGTCAAGTGTAGACAAGGTTGAAGTCAAACCAGAAAATGTAGGTAATTCGACATTTGCCGCATCAAAAATTCCTAAAACAGAAGCAACGGCTGCATTCAAGCGGGCAAAGCGATTCAAGCGAGTTAGTACCATTCAAGAAGAGTCCTTCGACATCGATGCCGCTGCTGAAGCAGCAGAGCCGGAAGACATAACATATGATGCCATCATGTTGCGACATGAACGCGCACTGACTGAAGAGCGCCGCAAATTCCAAACGTATTTGAAGTTCCCATGGAGCACACGTTCGCGAGCTAATAGGCGCATCGACAGTCGCGCCGAGTCAAGTGGCGCCAATACGCCGGATCCTACTTCTCCGGCGCCACAAAGTTTAGGTGGTGGTGATCAGGAGGTAAATTTTTAAGCCCATTTATTTGAAGATAACATATATATTTAACTAATATTCAATTCTTGGCTTACAGAGCATTCCGTCGCCTCTGGCACCATGTACACCTCTTAATCCATTGGATACGATTTCGGAAGCGGGCGAGAATGGTGCAAGTAAGTAAAATGGAGATAACTTTGCGAGAATAAACAGAATTTGAACATAATAATCTTCTGTCACAGGTAATCCTCCAGCAAACTCCATCATCAGCGCTGCAAATAATACCAATAGTAATGATTTGAGCAAACGTTTGGAACGTCGGCGCACAACGTCGACGAAAAGGGAGCGTGAACTGGAGCGACGAAGTTCCACACCAGACCCCAGAGAGGTACGGCATATTCTTCTTATTTGGCTCTATAACCGTTCGTCGGTTTGGGCCGAGACCAATTATATGAAATATTATGGGTCGAATATGGATAGCAGCGCAACCTCAGTTGAGTTGCCGATGGGCAACCCACTGAAATGAAAATGTATATATATCCTTATCATGAGTTTCATTTTCCCCAAACCGGGCTCACTTTTCACTTTTGGTTTTCATGTACTATTTACTATGCGTGGAATTAAAATTTGTGGATGAATTTTTTTTTTGGTNCTCACTTTTCCCTTTTGGTACTATTTACTATGCGTGGAATTCAAATTTTTGGATGATTTTTTTTTTTTTTTGGTGAAACTCAGGATAAGGCAGTATGAATAGCATCTACACCCAGTAGATAACTTCAGGAGTTAAAAGCCCTTCCGAAAGGCATTCCTGAGAGTCAAGAGGACTTCCACTCTACATTCCTTTCTCCTTTTTCTTTTGTATGGAGTGGCACAAATTGAAGGGCTTTTTGTTTCGCTACTCATGGAAGGCCTTGCAGAAGGACCTTTTGGAGGAGATCTGCTTCTTTAATTTATAACAATCATTCATATTTGAATTATTTGCTTAACGTTTATATCAAATATGTGTTATTGCAACCTAAAATGCTTATTGAAATTCATTTATAATGCTAAATAATATAAATTTATGCATTCACGTAAATTGTAAACGGATAAGCCCTCTATGTAGAAGGGCATGCAAGACATGCAAGGAGGCACTTTTTTCAACCCTTCTTGGGTAGGCCTCTTAGAATGGCTTTACTTAAGAAAGTCTACTTAAATTATCTCCAATGCTTGAGTTTAATGAAGCTGCAGAAACAGTTGAAAAAAAAAAAATTTTAATCTAAAGTTTCATGGCTACCACTTAAATGCGGTTGTGAATATAGCATCTCAGTTGCCAGCTTTCAGTTGCCAATTGCCATTTGTAATACATTTTCAGACACTGGCAAATCCACTGAAGTTCGGTTGCAATTCGTAATTGACCAATTAGTTAATTATTATCCTTACCATTTTTATGCTCTTTCTTTCACTACCATTAACATGCAGCTCGTGCCGCCCTATGAACCTTTGCAATTCCCACTTACCGATGAGGCGTTTGAAGGTTTGCTTAAAGCAATGCCCGTCGAATTTCATTGTTTGGATTTCGACGCCAAGTATTTAGAAGACTGTAACAACACTGGCGGTGCCGTCAGTGGTTCCAAATATTCCCGTCAACGCAGCAGCTGGCGCAGTGATGTGTCAGCTGTAAGCATCAGGCGTGGAAAGTTAGCCTCTACAACGCAAAACTGTGATGTAACAAGTAGTAGAAAACAGCGAATAAATAACAATGGTGGTAGTAGTGGCCGCAAAGGTATCAACGGTGGCCGAGGACGTCGACGAGGCAATAATGCCATTACTAAAACTAATGATGAATTGATGAATGGCGTGCATGCCGGTGACGAGGAAGAAGACGACGAAGACGACGATGTCGATTTAATGATGCTATTGGCCGAGGAGGCCGATGATTACGACTACCCAAAGCATCATTTAGCGCCCGATGATGATCTCTTTGATAGCGGTTCAGGCAATGCGGGCGGGGGTGTTGTGTTGAATGGCAACGCACGTAACCGTATGATGGATATCGAGGACGAGTATGAAGCATATCTGGGCCGCCGACATCGGGACAGTGACGCGGAGACAACAGATAGTGATCCATTCGCCGACGACGATCCCAACGATCCAGAGTGGCGCGGCGAGAGTGAAGATCGAGGTGGCGCTGGCGGGGGTGAACGAAACCGGCGCACTGTGAGGTAGCGATAGCAAGTAAAACACTAGAATCTTACTAAAAAACTATGGTTTAATGATTTTGCGTCCTAACGGGGGAGTATAAATCGTCAGAGATTGATCTAGCTTTGCTTTGAAATAAATTGCTGAAACTATGTTTCTCTACAGTTGATGATTTAAAACAACCACTTAATGCTGCGTTGCATTAATACTTAGTGTGCGCGAATTGCTGCCGGTTTGTGGTAGAACCTTTGTTTTAAAAACAATAATTTCCCAGTTTCGGTTAAAATTTCTGTTGTATTAAAACACAGAAATAGTGGAGCTCTAATTGTAGAGGCAGTGATAGTACGGAAATAGTTGGAGTTGCAAGTTTCAGAAAAAAGTGAGTAGAAATATTTTTGCGTTTTAACACAACTGAATGTGTAGCAAATCTACAAGTTTCCTTTTGTTGAATATTTTTGTGTGAAACAGACAGCAGTCAGGCGTAATGCTCATACCGATAAATATGCAAATGTGGGTTTTCTTATTGTGATGACACTTTGTAATTCACATGAATATATATATATATATAAATGGCAATTTCGCTGTGCGTTTAATTTACTTTAAATATATATATATAAAAGAGAAAAAACAGCAACAAAATATTTTCTTTAAAATTTTTCAACAAATACATATTATTTTTTTATCTAAATAAAATACAAGTAAAGAAAATTGGGAATGGAGAAGGGCAAAGCATAAACAATGTATGTCTATGTTCATTGTAAGAGATATTTGTTTCTTTAGCTGCGTTTATATTACATACTGCTTTAAGTTGTTTTTGTCGTCCTTTTTTGCGCACAACACAAAGGGTGGGTAGGGAGAGATTGTGTGCATTGTAAAAAGTATGCATAAGTTTATGCTTTTAATTTTTTTTTATCGGCAGATTAATTTTAGATTTCATATTGGAAAAAGCGATGAAAAGAAATAACAAACAAAAAATACATACATACATTGTATTTAAATAATTATAGTTGTCATTAGAATATACATAGTAAACAAAAATTAAATGTTAACAACTAATTATACTTAATATTAAATTAAAAAATTATGCTTAAATTTAGTAATACAAAAAAATGATACAAATGTAAAGAGCCCTTACGCATAAACAAAGAGCTGGGAAAAATTATTCTGTTTGAAATTGATTTGTAAAATCCAGCGAAAATTGGCTAACTTTAATTTAAAGCTAAGAATTTACTGGTAATTAATTATGTTTGCGCCAGCTGATATTCATTCACCAAGACAGTCGATTAAAACTTTTTTTTGGAGCGATCGGAATTAATGTATACAAAGTGCGTTCTAAATTTTATGTATTTGATCAGATGTTTAAAAAAAAAAAAGAATGAACTGTACATGCCCATTTGAAGCCGATCTGTATACTCTGTAGGTATTGGGTTATTTTCGGGCTGTACAAATACTGAATCAAATAAATGTTATGCTTGGATTATTACAATTTAGTTGGCTAATGAAATGACTAATTAAATAAATACAAAAAGGAATAAATAAAATACAATATGAAAATTTATTTTGATGGAAATTTTCAAATCCATTATTTATACCGAATTTAATTGAAAAATTATATAGCTATTGCCTTTCGCTTAGGCGGCATACACGGTGCGTCTGCCTAGCGATTCGGTTTGAATATGTTAGTGAAAATGACTGACATGAGTCTGAATAACTGAACTGTGTGTAGTATAAAGTCGAATCAACACGTTCACAGATGACTCGTAAGTCTGACGCACCGTCTATGGCGCCTATAACAGCATAAATAGTAGTTTCATAAGCCAAAAAAAAAATAAAAACTCGAGAAAAATTGCTTTAAAGTTCTCATAGTAAAAATAGACACATTTTCTTCTAATGAGCTATCGGTAATTGTTACAGTTTTGAAATTTTTACACAACATCGAAACATTTATGTAGCTTGGAGAAGATTTGAAAACGTTTCGAATTCTAACATGTTTCTCTATGGTAGAATGTTATAAGACGATTAGAAAAACTGTTGAGAATTATAGCATTCTTTACAAAAAGAGTACTTAGTTCTCGATATCGAGAAAAAGGTTAGATATCTAATCGTATCATCTGGATTTTTAAGTGGTTTCTAATTTCGAGTGCTTTCTAATAATTCTTTAATCGAATTCTCACATACATATGTACGTGGCCAATTCTCAATTAGTTCGAACTTTCGCATGACTCGCCAGTTTTGAATCGGACACATATGTAATTTTCGCTGGTTACATAAGTTGTTTAGGCTATGTAAATGCAAAAAAAAAAAGGATCACCGTACATTTTCTAGCCAAATATGCATATAATTCAGAAATGTAATTGGGATATTTTCTCAAATAAAAGTGTGACTCCTATTATTTTTTTATTTTTACGTAGCAAATTTGGTGCATTGATTACTCATGTTTGAGTTTATAATTAACTGGTAGTATTTGGAGAGAAGAATCGAATGCAGCCGGTTAGAATTATGTGCTTGCAATAGAAAAGACGTTATGAAGAGTCAAAGTGGCGTGACTTCTTTTTTTAATTCTGACACTCGCGGTTTTTATAGTATACTGTAGCTGGTGCGTACTAAAACTGTTATCGGACGACTTTTGTAGTGTTCTCGGGCATAAGAGGAATTAATCTAGACGTGGCAGGCTTCTGTGCGCTCATTAGAAGATAGTTAAAAAAACAACTTCTTTGAAAGGTTACGATGCGTGCACAAAAGTAAAATTGCATATTGTGTGCTCTATAGTACAATAGTACAATATACTCAGCCCTATTCTGCATTTCGACTCGAATCGAAATTTTCTGCGTTTGGCAACTTTGGTATTCTGCGACCCGTTTCGCTTCGATCAATCTTTGAAATTTACGATTATACCTATTCTACATTTCGATCGTAGTTACGTTTTTCTAAGTTGCAAATTTGTTGACGGAGAACGTTTCGATTGTTATTTTCGTGGATTTAGATATTAAAATTTTATAAAAAAGAATTAAGTAAAATATACTGTGCATGATTGTAAAAGTCATCAGAAATGAATTTTCTCGATTTCTGTGTTTTCGCGAGTAGCGATACGGGCAATACGAAAAATTGGCTCAAATAATGGCAACCAAAAAGGATTTTGCGCGGGGTTTGTTTTCATTATCTATAAATAAGACTGTGCGCTGAATACAATTTATTATTTTTATATAACATAAATAGATTTATGTACATTAGACTGCATCACCAAAAAACATTGCGGTTTTTCCACCAGGATTACAAAATTTATTATATTTAAAGACGTCCACCAAAATATTTCGGAAAAATATTACCATTTAAGTGAGCTGGACCGATTTGAAAATACCTCCAAAAATGTAGTTTTTTATGAATAAAAATAGTTTCTTAAAGAACCTTTTGAAAAAAGTCCCCTCAGATGACAAAAAAAGATTAAGCTTAAAAAATCTGCATAAAAATATTTAAAAATCTTTTCAACGGAATCGTAAGAATGAGATTTTCGATGCTGTGTTGTTTACTTTTTTCAAAGATTGATTTACGAAAAACCTGAAGAGCTGGGCCAAAACTATTCCGATTTAGACTTGTGGGATCTCAGTAGAGAGGTATTTTTACGATGTTTTATTTCTGTCCAAAAAGTCATTCGTGTCCCAATTTTTTTTTTCCAAAAACCAATACATCTTAATTCAACTTTGAATGACGTTCGTTCATCCTACCTTTCTCTTTCATCCTTTGAATGAGTTTATTTGCAAAGAAATAAAAAGGGTGAGAAAATACCTTTCCAATGATACCTCTTGAGTCTAAATCGGAAGAGTTTAGGTTCAGTTATTCAAGTTTTTCTTATACCAATCTTTGAAAAAAGTTAAAAAACGGCATAAAAAATCTCATTACGATTCCGTTCAAATTTTTTTTTAAATATTTCTATGCAAATTTTTTAAGCTTAAACCGTTTTGTCATTTGAGGGGATTTTTTCAAAAAAAAATCTTTAAGAAACTAGTGTCATTCATAAAAGACTCCCATTTTTGGAGGTATTTTCAAATCTGTCCAGCTCGCGTAAATCTTAATATTTTTTCGAAATATTATGGTGGACGTCTTAAAATAAATAGACTATAATTCCAATGGAAAAATAGTACCGATTTTTTTTTGTATGGGGAGTGATGCAGTCTAATGTACATACATACGTACATAAAATGTGGAGTTACATAAAAAAGATGTTTTTATTATTGTACGCGTTTTTACTAACTTTGTAAAAAGAGGTGCGTACGTTGTCTTGAATATGATTTGCTATGGAAGGATAAGCTTTGTTCTTCCCCTCCTCCTGGCGGCTTTCAAAATCGAGTTCATTTGCGTTCAATTCTTCCACTCGGTACTAAATGCAAATGTTGTGGAGTGCTCAAATAACGTTTATAATTTCACTGGCTTTGAGCGGTGAGTATGCAGTTCAAAAATAATTTCTTATAATTCTTCACTCATCTGAAAAGGATCAAACATGTCCCAGAATCTCCGCCCTTCAACTTTCGCATCAGCAATCTGGGACTCGTTCTGCTCTTCCAGCAATAAAACTATGTTTCCACTTAAACTTAAATTAAGAACAAACGAAATTTTATTTTTAAGTTAAAATGAGTTAGACATATTTAGTTAATTTAAAATATTTAAAAATTTTTAACTTCAAAAGCTGCTATAGTTTGGTGGCAATTATTTCTTTTGTTTTATTTCGATTTCACACATTCCTAGACAACCAGCTGATTTCGAAGATGCTTTCGCTCTTCCTCCTCTTTCGATTCGATCTTAACTCAGTATACCAAATTACGACTAACGGAGCGGAATGCAGAATAGGGCTGACTATTGAAATATGATCCTCGGGCAACACTTTTTATTTGTTCATTATGAGAAAATGAGATGTCAAATGAAAGAGCTTGGGCTGTAGATGCTAGGATTTAACGTTTATTTTTAGCAATTTATGTTCGAACATTTCTTTATATGAAAAAAATGCGGACCACCGTCACCGTTGCTGAACTAAAATTTGATGGGCTACAAAACTGAATACCAAAATTTTGTCTAAGTACGCTGATCAAGAAGTTAGAACTTTTGGTCAAACTTTGCTGAATTTTCATAATTTTTGCATAAAGTCTGAAATTTGGATTTATATCGTGTTTGTTAAGTAATCAGATATACTTTCATAAAAAAAAATATAAGCATTAAATAAACTAAAGAAAAATAGCCAAAACTTACTAAAATGTCGCATCGCATTTTTTGTTTGGTTCACTGCATGTGTATCTCGGCAACCGATTTATCAATTTGTACCAAACTCAGTGACCTTGACCTTGACCTTGGCATAAAAAAGCTATATGTTGAAAATTTTCGAAATCGGACTAAAATTACGACCACTTTCCACTTAAAAAAAAAAACTCGTAAAAAACGTTAAAAACGTATGGTGCGTTTCTTTAAAACGCTGCACCGCGTTGGTTTTTGAATTCTAGCAGCTGAAGGAACGTGTACTAAAAATTTCAGACATGTGCTCCCGATTAAAAAAAAAAAACAAAAAAATTCGAAGTTTGTGAGAATTGCCCATATACATATGTAGTTTCTAACGTGATTTTCGATTCGAATGCTGACTCGATTCGTGATGCTGACTACACACGGTTGTCTTGTGTGTATCGTTGTTTATCGATTTTATTGGCTTTGTTCGTTGAAAACAACTGAGCTGAAAAGATGTTTTTGAGGAAAACTAAATTTTCTTCCGCAAGTTCATAACAGAGCACGCCATACTGAGGTTGCCGTAATAGTTGCCTCCACGGTTGCCTCGTGTGTATTGAACAAGAAAATCAGGTTGCCTAAATACGTTGCCTAAACGGTGTGTAGTCAGCATTAAAATCTTTTATTGTATCTTGACACTTGCAGCAAAGATACGATATCTCACGTTTAATAATATAGAGAACTAAATAAAAAATTTTTATTAAAAATTAAAGTTTTTTGAGATTTCATCATGCAATTAATAAAGGTGATAGGGATAATACGCTCCAGCTCTGAAAGTATTCAACGCGGGGCTTGATGCTGGTAACAGAGGAAGAGGAAGGTCTTCTTTGCGTTGGAAATACAAGGTGGAGAGGGACTTGAATTTACTTGGCATTTCCAATTGACGTTAAATGGCGCAGTCTACCATATAACTAAACTTCAGAAAAATGGCGAAGATATGTCTTTTCATCTGTCCTTTTGTACACCAACTGCATGAATTGATCAAAATTTAAAGTTTGAAATTATTCCCTATGTTATTAAACGTGCGGTATAAGGTTTGTTCCACAAGCTACTTGTAGAAAAACTCGAGCAAAGTTCAAACTGTCAGCGTATATCAAATAAACTCAAAAACTTAATGGTGGAACGCGTATATGTAACTCGAAGTGACTTCGAGTAGCTTGTGGAACAAACCTATTATTTATGTATGATTTTTTTTTTTTTTTTTTGTTGAAAGAAGGATATTGTCGTCATCAAATCAAAAGAAACAAAACACATTTTTAAATTTCTGCTTAAAAGCTTTCAGAACCATCGTCCTTATTAAAATATGTATGGCTTTGAAGATGATGATGACAATGTGCATAGTTTCTATGTATGAGTGCGTTCAGAAATGCATCAAACCAAAGCATCGGCCTCTTTTATTTGTAAACTATAATTGATGGAAAGGCCTTATTGACGCAACTAAGTTCCAATTCTGCGTGGTTGCGCATATTGGACATTTCCGTCAATTATAGTTTCATATTCCGATCGTTCAATCATTTCGAAATACATATAAATACTTGCATACATATAAGTAAGTTTGTATCTTTAACCCCTGACCGGGCTGTATCGCTCTATGCCTGACAAGGCTGTTAAAATGCAATCCAAAAGGGAATAAATTGACTGGTTTCTGCATGCTTTTTTGCATGGTTTTATTTTCTAAAAAGATTTTTTCACTTAAATTTTTTTTAATGATTTATCATTTACAGAAAACTATTAAGCCTACTATAATTATAAATCTTAAACAACCTCAAAAAATTTGGCTATTATTTTTAAGGCAATTGAAAGAAGTAAAAGCAGGAAAAATTGATCGCTGGGATCAAACAAAAAAGGAAAATGTCACGGGCAAATGTTTGCGTTGTAAATTAAAACTATGTATATAAATATGTATGTACGTATTTGCATATGGATGAATGTTCAGATACATATGTATGTATGCGTATGTAAACACATAGCTTACCATAAAAAGTAATAGGATTAACGAAATTACGCGAGCGTGTCAATAACCCTAATCGCATATTTTTGCAAGCAAATTAATTAAGTTTTATGTATAATTAAACGTAAATAATCTAAAAAATATAATGGCTGCTCTACATTATCCTCGTAGCACTCCATACCACCAGCCTAGTCTGCACTGGATTGGAATGGCAATTGTCTACATTAAATTTTTGCAACACTCGATTGAATAGTAAATTGCTAATATCCAGTTACTTGATTGTATATTTAATTGGATACAGTGCATTTCATTGCTTGTTAGATTAATCCAGTTTCATTGTAGCGCTAATTGGATCGCTGAAATGTAATGCTACTGGTATACACTGGGAGTGTTCTCTCTTATCCCTTTCCTCCTGTCATGAAAAAAATTCCCTGAGGATTTTTTTTATATTAAATGGTGGAGTTGAGCTGGCACATCACATTGTACAATTTTTTGTAAAAAGAAATGACAGGAATAACCCAACTTTGTTTGGCATTGAAAGTTTAGAATTGCGTTAGCCTGTCAGAGAAATTTCAATTATGCTTCTTAGGCCCTACAGATCTCCATTACAATACTATTTGTGATAAATTTATTTTGCTTTCAACTCCATATTTTGTATCGATATACTTAATTCAAGTCAATGCAAAAATATGGACACAGAAATTTGCTGCAAGAAAAAGTAATTCATGAAAAATCCAAATATTTACCACAATAAAGCCAGTTCTTAAATAAATGTATGCAAAATTTCGTAGACTAGGTGTATACGAGCTTCCATTAATGTGGCAGCAATACACGAAAATTTGGAAACAATTAAAAAGCGGAAATATAGAATAGAAACAAAAATATTTTTTAAGCAATGCAGGGGAGGATTACTTGGATTTTCGAGTATCCAGGGCTGGACATTTGATAGACATGTGTAAAGGGCTTTTCAAAGTTTGTATATATGGACACAGGGTGAAAGCTCTTTCTGGTTAATACTTACCATGGCCACAATGGGGTTTTCCTCCTAAACCCAGAGGGGGCTACTCCGTAAAGCGGTGCGAAAGAGAAATGCAATGCGATAGGCAATCGCCACAACCTATTACTTACGACGTATCTGCCTATCGTAACGCATTACAGAGTAGCCCGTCAGGTTTAGTCCCAATCGTACTTGTTATGAGTGTTTTTTATGCTTATGTATGCAACTTTGACGATCTGGTGCATTATCGACTGCCTATGTATGCATTTTTGGCGTCGCTAAAAATTCTTTTTATGGCCTTATTACTTTATAAAGTGATATTTTCACTAATAAATTCAACATGTTATTTACATTTATTTTCCCTTTTTTTATCAAAAATTATCCTAAATTTCCCAATGTAAAATTACAAAATACCATGACGGTAATTGTAGCCGAGTGGCTAAAGGTGGGTACTACCACTTCGTAGGTCCTGGCTCTGATCTCTGGTCACAATTTGGTGGAAAAGCTCGGCCAAAGACTTATTAATTTATTACATTTTTATCCGTACTTTTATTTCCTAAGCCATGCAAATTAATATGTCAAACTTACGCAAGTTTTACTAGAAATCAGCAACCATCAATAATTCCATCTGCTGTGGTTCAGAAATAAAAGACATGCTTTTTCTTTTCCATTTAGGAAATCACTGTTATATGTAATTCTATTACAGAATGCAAAAGACATTTTCATTTTCTTGACATAGCGCTAATATTTTATATGATGAACTGGAAATATTCAAAAAAAAACTTTGTTCAAGAATTGATGTTTTGCCTAGAGGCGCATAAATCGTGTCACTGGGGTCGAAAGTACATCTTTTATGTTTTTTTAAAATGTGAGGAAACCATAGGCTTCACATAGGAGTAGCTTCCATAATAAAACGCAAAAATTTCACTTTGAACAGTTTTTTGGATAAATGGGCGAAGTGTAACTAACGTCAGATTGATGTACATTCGCAAATATCACCTGCTGCATTTAATTAATTTTATAGAAACATAAAAAAAAGCATCAATTTGGTTATGTAACTATATATGTAGTTTCAAAAATATGGCAGGAGTGTTTCAGGAATTAATTCCTTTCGGAATGGAAAAAAGTATTCACTGCAAATTTTGTTAAGGTCACGGAATCTTTATGAGGTTGAGGATTATCGGTGTAATAAATGTTTATCTGTTGAACGAATTGCTATTAAGTTTGTTAACAATAAGTAACGAAGGAATTGCATATATTTGTGCACAATTTACACTATCGCACCAAGATTATTAGAAAAAGCTAATTTTACATACCTACAAGATTTTAAGTAAACTATGTAAATAGTTGCTAGGAGAATCTTTAAGTTTAATCTTTGGACATAATTGCGTTTTGTTCTGAAACGACCGAAATGATGGGTTAAAGCAATTATTTTTAAAATATGAAGAAACACACAAAAAGTGTAATTATTGCGTTTTACTATTGGAACACATGTGTTTTTACGAAGCAAAAGGAATCAAATTGGGTGAAAATTTGTTTTGTATTGCATTGAATTTGGAGGAAATAATTGTTCTCTCTTTGCCGTTTAATTCAAGAAAATATGGGGTAAAAGACTAATACTGTCCAACCTAAAAAAATTTGGGAAATGAGTTAAGAGTCAATCAACCTGAAAATCTTAACGATTTCACGCTCTAAAAACTTTTGAACTTTATCAGTAAAGAACTGAGATGGTTATAACATATAATTTTTTAATAAAATGTATACAGGGCTGTTGCTCAATCCATCGTTGCCCGCTTTTACAATAAATCTACAAAAAAGGAATCACTGGCTCTGAATGGTTACGGACCTACTTATAATGCAAACTTGCATACCTACATATGTACATATATGCTGTGATTCAGCAATAGCAAAAATAATTCACTCATAAAAAGTAAAAGTCAGTAATATTTTATACTCCAACTAAAATGCCGAAATTGCCACAAATTATATATCATCTGTAAAGGCTTCAAAAATGTGCGCAGTTTTTGTTTTATTTTTGCAAAATACATTGTTTTCACTTACATGTACTATTCATTAGTCATTAGGTGGCATAAATGTTAAAACGTAATACAGATTTAAATTTGAAGGAAATAAAAAAAGTAAAGAAGAGCTGTTATAAAATTAAAAATTAAAATATGTATGTATGTAGATTTAAAAAATTTAACTCATTGTGTGAATGACATGTATGTATGTATGTACTTATTATATGCATGCATGGGTATGACTATGAGTATGAATGAGTACGAAGTTAGTATTTACATAGTTATAAGCAGTTAGGCTGCATTATTTTTAGTCATTACAAAACTATCAATGAGGAGAAATGCTAATTTAATTTTTTGCTAAACATAAAAGATAGACACATACTTACATATATTTAAAACGCCGGCTGCACAATGCAAGCGAGTGTTTATGTAATATGTATACATACATACAAATAAATGCAGTGTATAGCCCATATACATACATACATACAATGCAAAATTTAAAATGCGCATAATAGAAATAAATAATAATGGTAAATAACACTTCTGTAATTAACGATCGAGCGAATGTCCTACTTTTGGTGAAATTGTGAAAAATAAAAGGAAGTAAATTGAAGAATGGACAAGTAAAAATTATATATGTATATGGTATATAAACATTACTTACACATACATATGTATACATACATATATATATGTATATAGATTCAATAAATAATTAAAAATTATTCACGTCAAATAAAATTGTAAAGATTATAAAAAATTAAAAACCATCGGTTTTTTACTTGACAGCCGCTTCAGCATTTATTTTTATTAGGATTCTTGGAAATTCACATACACACTTATGTATATGTATAAAAATATATACTACACACATATGTATGTTAGTTATAAGTAAACTATTCAATTCGTTTTGCTGATTTATCAACGAGTTTTGTGCTTCCTCTTCTTCCCAAATAATTTTCAGGGATCTTCATTGCGTTCGCGACGCTCGCTGTGCTTTAACTGTTCCTCGGTCGACAAATTCTTCGGTCTTATCATCATGCGCGCCTTTTGTAGAGAGTAGTCACCACGCCATTGCTCCCAAATGATGCCCACGTAATTGTGTCCGCTTGGTGTTTCACGATAAATACCATTTAAGTTCGCCTCCGAACAACTAAAACCCATGCATGTATTAATAAATATTTATTTAATATCCTACACCTACACACTCACTTGTCAAACCACCAACCACTCGCATAACCAGTGGCACATGCGCAACATGCATCCACACTTTTGTCGTTGCGTCGATCATAGGTGCTGAAGTCCATTTCATTGTGATAATGCATTGCATCGGGTACTGTGCCGCTATAGCCACCGATCAGTAAATTGTAATTGTAACGCTCACTGTCCAAGCGAAAGAATGAATATTCGGCCCATACGTGTGCTAATAGTTAACATACAAACTTGTTAATGATTACGAAATTTCATAAATTGTTACTCTATTATAGGCTTACCCTCCTCAAAATCGGTTAATTCAATGCGCAGTTCGTAGTCATCTCGATCAACCAGCTGATGTATGAATTCGTTGCCAAACCAAAACTCTTTGTTCAACTCACCAAATCCATTTCTATACTCCACCCATGAACGATTGAAGTTCTCGTGCTCATCATATGGACCACGATTATGTATAACGGTCCAAGCTGCGCCCTCAGTGGCAAAGGAACAATATCGTTCGTTAAAATCACGTCCCGCCTCATTTAATTCTGGTGTAAAGAATTTGTAAACGCCATCGACTGGTGGGGCATTCAGATCGTGACAGGCAGTTTTTTCGGGTTGTAGGAAATCTAGAAGATGTATACATACATAAATACGCATTCAATTTTTTTTTTACTGTCCGGCGAAACGGTATAGCCAATCCTTGTCCTGAACCTGAAAATGAAAGCTGGGCGGCAGTAATTATAGAAATTTAAAAGCGTCCGATATTTTACACTTCCTAATCGGTTGTATATACACGAAAAGTTTTATCGAAGCCTTTGAGATACAGTGGTAAGTACATACATAAATGTATGCTACTTTTCCATGTGTTCTACGTGCTATTTTGGAAATACTTATGTAAATATGAGGTAAATCGGGTACAGGTTAGGTAAAACGAGCCTACTCTTGTTAAGAGTGGTGTCCAGAAGATAGATTTCACGAGACATATCTCTACATGTTTCTAAATGGTCGCGATCTTTTGGCGAGTGCAAATAGTTTTAACTACCAAACACTTCGAAAATTTATGCGGGGCTCCTAACACTGCAACCATATAAGCAGGAGTTTTTGGTTCCCCAAATTCTCTGTTCTTCCTATGTTTCCCTATTTCCCGGTACACCAGCATGCCTCGAGTATGTGTAGCTGCAGAGTTTGTATTTTTCTTCAATATTCCCATCATAATTTGCCTGACATCCCAGCACACAATTAGGTTTCATGTACATTTGAAGACGATTTGAAATCAAAGCCCTTTCTTAAATGTCAAGCGTTTGAAAATGATTTGAAAATAACAGACTTCTCAATAAAATGAGAAGTTTGATCTCTATTTGAGAATAATTTTAACTCTCAAATCAATTTCAAGGGTTATTTATCAATTGTACTTAAAATGTCCACTATTTGTGGGCTTTCTCCTTGAATATTTTTTTCTATTCATTGTATTTTTTCAAATGAATTTAATTTTGTTCTTACATTTTTGATTTAACTGCGCACTTTTATATCATTTGACACTTGCCATATTTCTTCAAATCAATCTCAATATATCAATATATATATATATATATACTCCCCGAATTTGAGCCAAATCGGACCGTAAAACAAACTTTTTAAACCACTTGGCTCCAGCGCCGTCTATGGGTATTAATTTTTGCAAATTTATTTGCTGGAACTAACTACTATATTGTCACTTTAATTCACAAAGGCCCTAACCAAAAATTTTTTATTTTACGGAACAATAAACATTATAAAATGAGTATCAAAAACAGGTACGGTTTTTTCTTTTAAGTAGATTGTAACTCCGTTGTTTTTGGTTTTAACGGTTCCAAGGTGTATTTTAATGTTATGTGTTATTTATGTTTATGTGTAATGCAGTCTCGAAAAAATTGTTGGTTAGCGCCTTTATGAATTAAGGTAAGGATATGTATGTATGTTCTGAATTTGGGCCAAATTGAACCTTTGTTACTTAGAACTATGTACTTTGAAAGCAATGTGTACTCACCGATCACGTCGAAACGATCATCTATTTTCTCCGTCTGCTCTTCAACGTCAACATTTTTAGTTGGTACCATGTTGCCATTTACGTGTTTGGTCAACACAACCTCACCACTATCATCTATTTTACCTTCCTCATCAGCCCGATGATCATCAACAGCAGCGACATCTTCTACTTCATAGGAACCATCGTTTTCATCATCTTTATTGCCAGATTTCGCCACCGGTTGCTTGGCCAGTTTTTCGTTCACTTCATGCACCAACATTTCGATACGTTTCAACAGCAGGTCTGAGCTTTCAGTAAAAGTGGACAGTTCGCCGGACATAGCCTGACATTGGTGCCAGCCGAGCGTACTTTCATCACGCCACTGCAATAGGCGCTCATCAACTTTGTTTAAGAAATTTATTACATTTTCTAATTGTTGAGAATTTTTCTTAGTCAACGTATGCAATTGCTTTGATTCTTTTGGCGTGGATGTTTGTGCGCTCAGTGTTGATACTTGTTCACCTAACGATTTTAAAGCACGTTCGATATTTTGATTTGAATTGCAACCGCCTATTGGCGCCATTAATTTCGCCATTTTATTGTTGGCATTGCCATTGCTGTGGCCGTTGGCTTTATCTTTCGCATTCGATGTGAAATGCCGTCTTTCTCCGCCACAATTATCGCGTTCAATGTTCTGCACATGGCGCAATATGTTGCTCAAACGTGTCGATAGTTCGCCGCGCAGTTGCTTGTCTATGCCGATTGCATGTTTTACGTCTCCCAGCAACGCGATGTGCTCGTACAGCAGTTCATTGGTATCTTGTTTTTGTTGCTGTTGTTGCGTAGTATCACGGCCATTGTCATTGTCATTGCCATTGCTGTTCATATGGGCGTTGAATATTACTGGTGGCCTTATGGCAGCAGAGGGATAGGCGACGGTTCCCTGGTGCGTATTACACGCATCACTTAGATATACGACTTTGCTTAATATGTGGTTGAGTGTGAACTCCAAACTGATTAATTTATTTCCATATGCTTGCTGTTCATCCTGTGCGCGCTTAACTAAATCTAGTTTATGTTCCAGTGACTTTATTTGGTCATTCCAAGCATCAATATGGTGGCGGAAGATGGCCCAATTGTGCGCCTTTTCCTCTAGATTTTGCACGGCGCCATCGATTTGTTTCAGGGCGTGATTGAGATGATCCAACTTCAATGCGTTGGCGCAATCATTTGATGAGGTTGATAAATTAACTAGCAAATCCGCAGTAGTTGCATTCGTTAGAATTGCAGCGTTGACTGGCAATATGTGAACAATGGAGAACAGGAAAACGGTACTCCATAAAATCTGAAAAGTATGTATGCATGTATGTAAATATGTTAATTAGTCTCTGATATTTGGGTAATGCATACATAAAACTAAATAAATATGAATACTTAATTATAAATTTAGTCTCACAACTGTTATAATGTACACGCTGTATGTCCGCATAGTAGAAGTGTTCAAATCAAACTCAAGAAAGGAACTAAATCTTTAATGGGATGATCTTCAAGTTTAAATTATCTGAAGCTGCTCCATATGGCGCATATTGGACAGAAAACTGTTGAAATAGTCAAATAAAAATAAATGCTTTTATATGTAGTATGTACATATACATACATACTTTTGTACATACTACATTCATACATACATATGCATGTATCTCTATGTACCCTCATCTTATATTTACATACAAATGCACATATGTTAGCAGTATATGTATTGATGGGCGGCCCAAGCACATTTAATTATGTGCGAAACTTTAATCTCTTCCAGATGTTAAGAATGCTTTAAGCGCCTTGATATTGTAATTGCTGATTTGCTCATAGGGAATACTGAACTTGTATCCATACAAATATATCTTTGAACGTATATATGTACATACATATGTATGTTACATTAAAAATTAAGAACTTCTTAGGAGACTCGTTGTAGACGGATGTCCATTCACATATCGTCGCTTGGGTAAAAGATTGTTGTGAGCGCAATTTTGGCGATTTTTAGTTCTAGATGCAGTTATATATATTGAAATAAGGTATTTCGATTGGTGTTATCAGTTTTTAGATATCGCTTCCGAGATATTGACTAAAATTTTTTCGATAATTAAGTAAAAATTTAGTTAGTGATGCAGTCATTAAGTCATTAAGCTAATCAATGTCTTAAAAATGGCTTTCTCCATTTTCGGATATCTCTTTTAGTTTCCGAGATATTGAGTAAAAGCTAATTTAATAGAAATTTTGATCACATTTTGATTCCTTTCATACAAAGAAATTGTGGACAAATGACGCTTACGACAAAATTTTACTAAAGAAAATCCTTGGTAAACTCAAAACTAACTAACAATAAACATTAAAAATTAAATAATTTAAGAATTGTGTGAACTAGTAACATTTTCAGAGAATTTGGAGAAAATCTATCTTCGCGTTTTCGAGAAATTTTATTCCAAACTTCAATGGCGATTTCCCACAACGTGCCGAAATTAACATACGAAACATACGAGCATACATACTTATAAATATCGTCGCCTGGATAAAAGATCGTCGTATGTTACTTTCGGCAGGTTTTGGGAAATCGCGATTGAAATTTCGAATGCGATTTCTCAAAAACGTGACGATAGATTTTCTCCAAAGTCTCGGAAATGGTACTAGGTTACGAAGTTCTTAAATTATTGTATTTTTTTTTGGTTAACAATTTTGTAGCCCATTTGCATGCCCTACGACAAAATGTGACGACAATTTTTTCTAAATTAACGATACTTCTTACTCAATATCTCGGAAGCCAAAGGCGATATCCAAAAGTGGAAGACCCCGATTAGCTTAGTATGACTGCATTACTAAATCAACTTGTACCAAATACCGGATAAAATTTTAGTCAATGTATCGGTTACGACTGTTGCAGGCAGTCATAAAATGGTGAACGTGCAACGGCTTGAGAAATGCTAATTACAGTAAAAAAAAATCGATTATAAGCGATCTATTGAATTCCCAAAAAAATAATAGCCGCCATCGATTCGCAACAATTTGCTAGTGGCGAAACGAACGAATTCAATGAGGTGCCACCAAACTCGCCATCGTCCATCGCTGCTAGCTAACTTTGTTGTTGCTTTCACATACACAATTTTTCGGTAAGCGACCGGAACTCGAAACATAGCGGATGTTTTACTCCTGGCTCTGTTGACCTCTTGTTTTCAATTCCCTCATAAAAAGCTAAGACAAAATTATGCAAATGCATATTATAACAAAAAATACATTTTCAATACAAGTGTTATATGCTGTTGTTATATGTATACCTATAGTTTTAAATAGTACCGTATATAGAATCAACGAAATCCGTTTCCCTTTTACTTTGTTCTTTTCCGTTTCTCAAGCCGTACGCAATAGATGCAAACTGCATAGTCGACAGTACAGCAGTGCACTGTGAAAAAACTTGATGTTGAATTGAAAATTTAAGGACATAAGGGATTTTTCGATTTTTTCTATGTATGGCCTAAACGCAGAAAACAGGACCAGCTAGAATATTACGGATTTTAACCCAATCAGGAAATAAAATTGTCGATGGTGCGTATAATTTACTCATTGAAACCGAAAAGCTACGAAAATTCGTATTGCTCATTTACTTCAATAGTATCATAATCCAAAAAATAGCGAAAACAGAGTTTGCATGTCAGTTTTTAAAAATCCCTACCTGTTTTTGATACTCTTTTTATAATAATTTTTGCTTCTCCTGTAAAATAAAGAATTTCTTGGTTAGGGCCTCTGTGAATTATGTAACTCAAACCTTAAAGCCGTTTATCTAGAGTTTTGCTTTTTTACGGAATTTGGGCAGTCGCTAAAGTAGCAACATCTATAGAAGGAAGAAATCAGCTGACACGGAAAAATCTAAATTCCGCAGATTTCTGCGCTACGGGCTACAACTACAGAAAAATTCAGAGACAGATCATGTCACCTGACTCGGGTTTACGTACCGGTAGGTTTACGTTCTTGACTAATTTAAGCTATAACCAGACATTGAACAACCGGAAAAAAATATTTGTATCATGGGTTAACGCATGAACGAATGATACAAGATCACGCAAGAAGGAAAGCAAGAAAAAGGTTATTTTCTAGCTGTTGAAATCTCGACGCCACGATGTAGCGAACAGCACGATGCGGTATTCTATCAAGGTTCATAGAATACAAGGTTACGACATCAGCCATGACCGTCATCTTGATGGCGTAGATGGCTCAATTATTGGAGTTGCCAGATTCCTAAAAAATTATCTAATAAAATTACACTATTTTAGTCAAACATACATCAAGCTTTATTTCAAATATGTGTAACCCTGATATTTACCGTTTGACAATTTGCGTCGAAGTTTGTGCTTTTTTCTGCGTCTTTGAGTTTATTTAAATTATTAAAAAGTTAAGTGCGCTGTTTTTGATTTCAAGAATTACACCGAAAACGGTAATTTAGGGTTTACCGTATGGCTAAAGATGAATTGCAATTGCGGTGGCGATATTTTGGCAATGTTATGAACGCTTTTTATTTAAAAATACGCGAGTGCGTTCTGCTCACTTTCAAGAATAAAATCCCCAGCATATTTCAATTTGCATTCGATTTACATTTCATTTGTCACTATTGTACGAATATTATTATGTTAATCCAGTTTCACGTGAAGTTATAACATTTTATGTTGTTATAATAAGCTTTGCCACGATTTTATATCAAAAATGCCCATTTGATAAGCATTCCTAAAATATGCTATACGGCAACTATATTTTCTGTGTTTTGTTTACTCTCTTTCTTCGTAAAATATTTCAGCCAATCAGAACTCACTTCGCGACTACGTCATTGGAGGAAAACAAATTTTTGACAGCACCATGTCGTAACCTTCTATTCTATGAACCTTGTTGGAGGTGAGTTTTCGTTGCATCTGTAAATGTGACTTTTTCAATACATATGTAATTGCGTATGTCTGTCAAATTCATGGTATTTATTTAACTATTTAAAAATACGTTATTTGAAAACGAAATAAACTAAACTCAGATGATTCTATCTGTGTGTAAGATGAAAATAGAAACATTTCTATTTCGTATGTACGTGCATCTGCTTTGTACAGAAACAAATCTAATTTGCCATTAACGATATGTTGGCATTTCCATACGTAAAAAGTCGAATGTACACATGCAAATACATATCGTGTAAGAACACCTTAACTGCGCTTTAATACAAGCAGTATACCTTTGACAGTTTTGAAAAAAGTATTTTTCAAAACAGATTCACGTCAACGCTCCCATTGAACTGTATAGGGTGCTTTATTATCATAAAACTGCCCTACCGACAAATTCTGTATTAGAGCGGGAGATGTACTCGGCATAAAAATTCTATAGAACACATACCATTGGTTAGAGTGGGAGAGGCTTACTACCAAATGACTTCAGGGTTGCTAGTTCAAAAGAATATTAGAATAAAACATAAGGCGAATTTATACAAGGTGATGTTACTGATGAGCTTAGATTTTCGAGGCGTTCATTCTGAATGTCAAAAGATGTGTTTGTTGTAAACAAGGCGTATTGATATTACAACAAGCACATTATTTTGACATTTAAAAGGACCGCGGCGAAAATCTAAATTCGCCAGTTATACAACCTTGTATAAATTTGCCTTGATAAAACACGTGCAAATGATCCAAAAACAAATTTTGGCTATTTTAAGAAGGGGTCTTCACATCAAGGGTGCTACTCCGCAACGCGGTATTCGCTAAATTTCCCTTATGTATTTCGTTTGTGTTAATTATTTTAACAACAAACTACATTAGGANACCAAAAACAAATTTTGGCTATTTTAAGAAGGGGTCTTCACATCAAGGGTGCTACTCCGCAACGCGGTATTCGCTAAATTTAGCTTATGTATTTCGTTTGTGTTAATTATTTTAACAACAAACTACATTAGGAAAAACTGCCGATCACCAAGTTTGTGAAAATCAGCAGAAAAGACTATTATATACTTGTTTTATTAAAACATTTGAAACGTTGACAAAGAAAAACTATCTTGGTGTATACTGCCTCCTCAATGCAACCCTGATAATGGCAGCAGCTAAAGGCTCCGTTATGCATACTTGGCATTGCTTGAGCGTTGTCACATANTTCTTGGTGTATACTGCCTCCTCAATGCAACCCTGATAATGGCAGCAGCTAAAATACACAGCTGGCGGTTCATGTCGTTCGTCGACATTCAATTGAAAAGTGTGTGGTAGTGCGAAGAAGTGATGACAGAGTTCCGAAAACGTCCAAGACAAAATATGAAAATTCCTTGTGCTTCTCAAGATAAATAAAACTAAAAAATAAACAAAACGTACAACAAAAGGGTACAAAATTTCAGGAAGCGAGAAGAAAGATTTTATAATAGGAATTCCAAGGGGAATGAAAAAAAAATAAGAGAAGCAAGGANTACACAGCTGGCGGTTCATGTCGTTCGTCGACATTCAATTTAAAAGTGTGTAGTAGTGCGAAGAAGTGATGACAGAGTTCCGAAAACGTCCAAGACAAAATATGAAAATTCCTTGTGCTTCTCAAGATAAATAAAACTAAAAAATAAACAAAACGTACAACAAAAGGGTACAAAATTTCAGGAAGCGAGAAGAAAGATTTTATAATAGGAATTCCAAGGGGAATGAAAAAAAAATAAGAGAAGCAAGGAAAGTGAAGTGCCACTCCTTTATGCGAAAGGCGAATATGCCAACAATGGAGACAAAGTGCCCGGAGAAATAGTGAACGGAAAACGCGATAATTAAAATGGATCTACAGTACGGGATGGCGAGCTAGAAATTACATGTAAAAAATTCCAGAACGAAGTCAGTTGAATGCACGAAAATGCAATGAAAAGTGAAGTGAATGCAGCCGAAAAATAAGTAGATAAAGAAACATGTAACGAGTGCGTGTGAAATTCAAGTTAATGAAGAAACAAGTCTGAGTGAGATAATTGAAACGTAATTGGTGATTAATTAAAGCGCTCGGTAAAATTAAGCACGAGTGGAATGCGCCCAGAAAATAAAGCTGGAAAATAGTACGAAGTAAAAAAAGTTTAAGTAAAGAATATACCTGGAGTTGGGGGTCAAAAGTCCCTCAGAAAAAAGTAGGTAGAGAATAGAAGAAAATGCAGTGAAGTGCGGTGCGAGGTCGAAGAAGTATTTTCAAGCCGTACGATTCACTGATCCGTATAGCATATGTGCCACCGGCGCAGAGCGTTCAAAAGCTCTGCATGAGTCACTAACTTTTGTAAGCAATCGCGCTAGCAGCGGCAGCGCTAGCCAGCAGCAAAGTAGCGTAGCAACAACATAACACACACTCACCCTACATAGGCGACTTGCAATTACCATAATCAGATGCAATAATTCATTCACAGACTGTGTAGATATCAATATTAAACACCCTCAATAAATATATAAATTCCAAATCGTCCACACATATACCGTCAAAATGACAAGTTTTACAAGTCTGAAGGGTTGGTTTCGCAAGAAGGAACCCATCTCTGAAATTGGAAATCCTACCAATTTTCAGCGGCATTACCACGTATCCCGGAATGAAGAGACTGGACATCTGGAGGGCTTGCCAGCATCTTGGACAAGGCTTATGAATGCGCAGATCACCCGCGATGAACAGGATAAAAACCCAGATGCTGCCTATCATGCAGTTAAATACTACAACTATTCCATAAAGAAAAAGGACAATGACGTATTTAAACCCTTCATAACTGAAGAGGCTATACATGAGGAGTCCAAAGAGATTGACAACTATGTGAACTATAAAAATAAGCACAAGTCACATGACCCCGATAAATCCGATGACGACGAACTATACGGTGGTGGCAGCTCGACAGGTGAGAGTGGTGCCTCCTCCAGTGGCAACAGCAATAGCAGTAGCTTCAATGATAACCAGCAAGCCATCCGCATGACAGGTTTAAATCAAGTGATAAAAGAATTAGAGTCAAATTTACTCGCACAACGCGAAACATTGAAACCAATATCAACATTCACAGGTGACGACCGCCCACCATTACCCGCCAAAAAATTGCAAACCCTACCGCCTAAGCCTGTATTAAAACCCAAACCTCGAGCTGTCACCCAGCAGCTCTCGCGTGGAGTATCCGATCTCACCGCTATTAATTTAACAGAGGAACCATTAAACAAAATTAACACAGATACTATAATCCTCAAGCCCGCCGTTCCAGCAGCTGATGGTGATGCGGAGCCTGCTGACGAATCTATTCTGCGTCGCTCAAAAGATAAACGTGCACAAAAGACAGACGCTGAGATATATGAGGAGCTTCGAGCAATTTGTAATATGGATGACCCGCGCGAGCGCTACCACACTACACAGGAAGTGGGCAAAGGGGCATCGGGTATTGTATTCATAGCCGCAGATTTGCAAACCGAAGCGCAGGTTGCCGTAAAAACAATCGATTTAAAAAATCAGTCTTCAAAAGACCTCATCCTTACCGAGATAAGGGTATTGAAGGACTTTAATCATAAAAATTTGGTAAACTTTCTGGATGCATATTTGCTTGAACCAGAAGATCAACTTTGGGTAATAATGGAGTATATGGATGGCGGTCCGTTGACCGATGTTGTCACTGAAACTGTTATGAAAGAACGCCAGATCGCCTGCGTTTGTCGTGAAGTGCTTTATGCAATAAGTTTTCTACATTCCAAAGGTATCATTCATCGTGACATTAAGTCAGATAATGTCCTTCTGGGTATGGATGGTTCGGTGAAGGTTACCGATTTCGGTTTCTGTGCAAATATCGAGGGCGACGAAAAACGCCAAACAATGGTCGGTACACCATATTGGATGGCACCGGAGGTTGTAACTCGTAAGAAGTACGGAAAGAAAGTAGATATCTGGTCAATTGGTATTATGGCTATAGAAATGATTGAAGGTCAACCACCATATCTCTATGAGACACCTCTTCGCGCGCTCTATTTAATAGCTGCTAATGGCAGACCAGATATTAAAAGTTGGGAAAAATTAAGCCCTAATCTGCAAGACTTCCTCGATTGTTGTTTGCAAGTGGAGGTCGACAAACGTGCAACAGCTGATGAGTTACTAAGGCATCCATTCTTAGAAGATTGCAGTGAAGTAAAAGCGTTAGTGCCAAACATAAAAGCAGCCAAAAAAGTCTTGCGGCGCATGGTGTAATGCACAATGAATGGGGGAAAACAAAGCATCAACAACTGTGTAGACTAACAGATAAATGCACTACGTCTCATGTTTAATGGATTGAAGTGCAATTGTAATATTGGATTAGCACAGTTGTACGAATGAGCTGTGCCAGAACGTTGTGTATTTTAGTTGCTTATTTATATACATATACTATATAGACATAAGTACGTATAAGGCAAACGATCGAACGGATTTGAGGAATATGGGGTACGAATATGCTGTATAGTTCTTAGTAGCTGCCACATAGTCTTATGTTAAGTTAATGAGTATGCCAGAATGGTTATGCAGCTAGATATTGCTGAAGAGTAGTCGGGAAGTGTGAATGGCAGTCTGTTGCTGACAGAAAAAGTTGAAAGCGAATCTACATACATGCAATATCATGTTATTTAATGGAGTGGTGCTGTGATGAAGGAAATGCGAGAACATCGCTGGTCGAATAGTATTGCAACGGGCAGACGAAAGGTGAGTTACAATTTTTAGCCCTATAAACTGTACATAAATATATCATGTTAGGTTTAAATAAGCAGGGANAAAGTTGAATTAAGATGTGTTGGTACTCGACGAAAAAAGATGGGACACGAATGACGTTTTTTGGCCAGAAATAAAAACAGTGTACAAATACCTTTCTACTGAGATCCCATAAGTCTAAATCAGAACATTTTTGGTCCAGTTATTCAAGTTTTTCGTAAATTAATCTTTGAAAAAGTAAAAAAACGGCATCAAAAATCTCATTCTTACGATTCCGTTGAAAATATTTTTAAGTAGTTTTATGCAGATTTTTTAAGCTTAATCTAATTTGGCATCTGAGGGGACTTTTTTCAAAAAGTTCTTCAAGAAACTATTTTTATTAATAAAAAACCTCCCTTTTTGGAGGTATTCTCAAATCGGTCTTGCTCACTTAAATCTTAATGTTTTTGCGAAATATTTTGGTGAACGTCTTAAAATATAATAAATTTTGTAATCCCGGTGGAAAAAACACAACTTTTTTGGTGATGCAAGTGAGATATATTGGTTTTGTTCCCCGTTATAACCCGCTTAGTTAGTNTCAGAATTATGTTGAAGAACGCCCTATCTCAGAACTCGGTTCAAAAACGCCCATCTCAAACGAAAATACATTGAAAATAAGCTGAGATAGGGCGTTTTTGAATCGGCAGCTGAGATAGGGCGTTATTCAACCCGATTCTCAGGTAGGGTGCTTTCCAATAAAATTTTGAATTAGGGCGTTCTTGAAAAGTTTTCTGAGATATAGTGTAGTTGAAAAATTTTCTGAGATAGGGCGGTTTCGAACTGGCTGCCGAGATAGGTCGATCTTCCACTCAGCCATCGATATGTACTAACATTTATTATCTAATCGCCGGTACATTTGTAGCTATTTTTTATATCTTCTATAGTTATGTTTTAACATTTATCCTACATCTACTTTGTTCATAGATCATTATTTAACTACGAATATGAGAATAGAGACACCGCGGCATAATGATTCCCAATAATCAAATTTTATTGCTACTTAACAGATTATTGCGCTTGCATAATAATTAAACAATATACCCAGTGCTAAAAAAGAAAGTAACTGTATTGTTGCCAATGCTTTTTTGATATTAAAAAGATTCATACATTCATACATACGTAACTCATTGATAGAAAAATTTGCATATACATACATACACGGTGTCTTTCATTCCCCGTCACTGGCCTCCATGTAGGAAATGCATTGCTTATTTGTACTGCTTAACTTTCTTTTCATAAATTTTGAGAGAATAGAGTCTGCATTCTAAAAAATTAAATCTGAAAATTAAAATTATAAAATAACGTTTAAATTAAGTGAAAAAAGTATAAATCCAATTTAATAGTCAAATTATGATTTTTGTTATATATAAGATTATACCTAGATTAAACTAATCGATACAGTTATCCAAAAATAAATAAGGGATTTTAACAAATTTTGCCAATTTTCCCTTTGTTTATTTCATATTTATTATTATTTATTTGTAAGTATAGTTCAATATCTAACAAAAACCAAATAAACTCATATTTTCAACTTTTCAATAAGATTTATCAGATTTTATGAATATGGATATTTCCAATTCAGTAAAAAAATTACAGCTGTTAGTAGTAGCGGCTTAAGGATATTAGTAAACATACGCGCAGGCGTAACTCAACAAAAAACGGAGGTGCAACACTGTGAATTGCGTAATACCATTTATATATAAAAGTTCTTGTAGTAATATTGGAAATGTTTAAGGTTAATTTTCCAATGTGTAAATTTTTTCTCCTTTTTGTTTAATCCTATAACTTCGGAACCATAAGTCACATAAACTTGAAATTCGGTATGCAGACATATCTATGGTAGGTGCTTATATATAAATGACTTTGTAGGGGGGGCTTGGCATATCTCATAGTCGTGGAATTTTTAATAAGCCATAACTTCGGAACCATAAGCCACATAAAATTGAAATTTGGTGCTTATAGTAAGATATATACATACCTATATATATATAAGAGTTTGTAAATGGGGGCGTGGCACATAATATAGGCGTGGAATTTCTTATCAGCCATAACTTCGTAACCACAAGTCACATGACCCCTTTAATTCCTTTTGATATGCCTTTCGAATTTAAAAGACTCAGTTTCCAGTTCGATTAGCTTTTGCAATGACAATAAACAAGACTACCTTAAAGTAAAACCCAAAACTTTATCGAAAATAAAATGTATGATAATTGCATTGGAAAATGCATTTATTTTAATAGAAGTATTTTTCATATTTGTATAAAAACGTGGGGTGAAACCCGCGGTATTTTCATAATATTTGCATAAGTTTGAAATATGAAATCACATGATTTTCGATATAATGAACTATACTTTTATATATAAAAAAATAATAATTATTAAATAAACAAAAGAGAAATAGACAAAACTTGTTAAAATGTTGCGTCCCTATTTATTTTTGCACCACCATCAACGAGATTTTTGGGCTAATTGAAATTTGCACAATATTATACTAAAATTGAATGGACTGAATACCGGCATTATTTCATTTTCTTTTTTGCATTTATTCTTCTTCTTCTTCGCTGCAAGCCGCGTGTCGAACGCGTCAAAGGAGAGGAACATTGAATGTTCGAAAAATTCGCAGTGACGGAATCGTGCAAGTGTGCGCTAGCTCGTTAAAATATATGGGTAGCATTGTTGTAATTTTTGGCTCTGAGGATTCGCAACGTTATAATCGCACTAATGTGCGATTCGCTTAAAGAGCGAAATACACAACACAAGCGGCTTGACAAACCAAGCGAAATATCCCTTTGTTTCAATCCATTTGTGTTGTCTATGGGGGTGTTTGAAGGTTTGACAAACCGCTTGAGGGAAATTTGAGCAAAAATCTAAATTTTTTGATTTTCTGGCCGCCATGTTGACGTTTGATCAAACCGCTTGCGATGTGGATGGTAAAATCGCCTCATTTGTTGCTGAATTTTCACCAAGTGAGGACGTAAGGGAGAAAAATGGAAGAAAACCAACATTTTTAACATTGTGAACCGGAGGAAAAGTAAAATTCTGGGCTTGAATGACTCATGTTTGCATGGTGTATGGCGAAATGCGAAAAGTAGGTTTGACAAGCCGCTTGTGTGGTGTATTTCGCTCTTTAAGCTTTGAGTTATATGATTTTTGTTGTAGCAAGCATTATATTTTCCTAACAAAATAAATTAAAAATAATAAATAAAAATAGATGGTCAAAAGTTGAAAAAGACAATCGTTTCTAATTATCGGGCCACCAGTGTATATGTATTTAGATTTACGTGAGCTGGACCGATTTGTAAATATATCTACAAAAATTGAATTTTTATCGATAAAAATAGTTTCAGATGACAAAACAGTTTAAGCTTAAAAAAAAAAAATACATAAAAATATAAAAAAAAAGTTTCAACGGAATCGTAGCAATGCCATTTTTTATGCTGTTAATCTAACATTTTTCAAAGAATGGTATAAAAAAAACACTTATGAGGTATCATTGGAAAGGTATTTTCTCACCCTCTTTATTTCATTGCAAATAAACTAATTCAAAGTAGGAAAGAGAAAGGTAGGATGAACGAGCATCATTCCAAGTTTTATTAAGATTTGAACCAAATAACAAAAACAAGATTTGTTGGTATTAAAAAAACTTTAGTGAGTTTTTTGCAAAGAAATAAAAAGAGTGGAAAATACCTTTCCACTGATACCTCATAAGTCTAAAACGGAAAGTTTTGGTCCAGTTATTCAAGTTTTTACGTATGTCAAGTTAGCACTACACTTTTCGAAGTTGGAAAACCTAACTATGGCATTAATTGTAGCTTTTTTTGTTGTAAATTTGTTGTGGAAAAAAATGTTAGCTTTTATTGACACCATACACCTAGTTGATAGAATTGAGATATTGAAAATGTTATAACGGCATTCTGTTGTAAATTTGTTGTGGAAAGAAAAATTCTCAAAAAAAAGCTCGGAGAGGTAACCGTTTACTTTCGAGCACAAGTCATCAATTCCATTCCCAGACGCCATTATCGAACAATCGTCAGCGTAAGAGACAATCGATACTACCTCTGGTGAGCTTGGAAACATAGTATTTAAATAGTAATGGTGAAAGGACACCATCCTGTTTTATTTTTCTATATTTGCTCGATTTGTCTCTAAACAGTCGACCACTCAGATAATTTGCCGACTACCCTTAGAGCCTCTTTGGAAGAGAGGAGGACTATATGTCTTTTAGCAGCGTGGAGTGACTGACGTATCAAACGCCTTTGACAGATCCAACGCTCCTAGAATAGTTCTCTTACAGAGGCGGTTGCGGTTTAGGGCACGTGTTATTTGAGTGTTTATGGCGTTAAGTGCTATTGTTGTGCTGTGCACATTACGGAAACCATGTTAATGCTTGGCTGGGGTCAGGAGGTTCGCTAAATACGGGAGTAGCAAGGCCTCTAGTATCTTCGCTACCGGGGAAAGGCGGGTTATCGGGCATAAGACTGTCCTTTGTTGGCTGGCTTCCCCAGTTTGAGCAGTGGGGCCACTCTCCCGATCTTCCAAATGTCTGGCTTGACGAGAGTTGACAGGTTGAGAACCTTGGCTAATAGGATCCAAATTTTTCAGCATCAACATGCATATTCCGTCGGGTCCCATGGCTTTGGAGGCTTTCGCCTTCCCGATGGCTACCAGAACTTTACCGCAAGTGAAAAGAAGAGGCGCACTTGTTGGCAGTTTGTGCAGCCTTCTGGTCACTCGACGTTTGGCTTTGTTCGCCGGAGGATGCAGTGTAAACTGCCGGCTAAAATAGCTCGCGCATCGCTCCGGATCCGACGAAGAGCGGTCGCCGTAAGATATTTCGACTCTGTCGTCGCGCTTTGTCGGCTTGGATAGTGACCTCACGGTTGACCAAAGCTTACTCACACCAGAGGTGAAGTTGCAAGTCTTCAGATGCTCTTCCCACAACGTAAATCTTAATATTTTTCCGTGGAAGTCTTCAAACATAATCCCGGTGGAAAAATTGCAACTGTTTTTGGTGATGCAGTCTTATGTACATATTCATGTAGGTATTACATATCTGTGGCATTTTATTAAAACAACTTTTATCGAGATAGACCATTTTCCTTTTAAAACAATACTTCATTGGGTTCCCAAACAATATTTTAACAATGTTAATTGTAGTATGTAGTTTAAAATTCTCGTTCAATTTAAGCTTAATAAAAATATAGAATTTTTCAATATAAAACATATCTATTATTTGATAATTCAAAGTCAATCCTTCTAAATTCACTTAAGTTTTTTTTAATAAAATTGAACTGATGTATGTGTGTATGCGTGTACATATGTATGTATACATGGAGCCGCCTTATCGCTTCAAATATTTCTAGGCTATCGTAAACTAACAAAGTCGCCACTATAAAAAAGCTTCGTTATTCGTATTTTCGTCGTTTGATAGGTTTTTATCAAAATACACAGCGACACACAAAAGTGCTTCCCCGTATGTTTTTGGTAAGCGTAGTAGCTCATTGGTATGCTTTGTTGCTGCTTTATTTCTCTTGACGTCCACGATCGGAAAGCAGTGTTAATGTTATGAGTATTAACGAATATTACGAATTTTATGATTACTCATTCACGCTGGCACTAGTTTGACGTTGAAACAGTATTATTTGTAAAAATATGTATGAGCTTTATTCATATCGCACTCTCACTACAAAAGAGTCGCAATACCTGGAAATAAACAATATTAGATTTTTACCATATACTATATGTATGTACGTAGTACGAATTGCCTCTAACTTCTGCAAAAATATCTGCTACATCGCTTAAAAAAATGGTGAAATCCTCTTTTTATCTCAATTCTGAAAAACAGGTAAACTTTCACAAAAAAAAGTGTAATTTTTTAACCTGTGTTGACTATATGAATTTATTCACAATCTCTTAATAAACCTATAAACATTATGGTAACTCATTTTCATCAAGTGCTCATCAAAAGTTAGACGAAGATTGAACATTTAGATCGCTCAGATAGAATAAGTTGGGTTTAAATTACGCTGTGCAAGTTGTAAATGTGAACAAAGTTTTTGATAGTTGAGCTCGCTTAATTGGAACCTTCTAAATTCAATGACGTCCCCCGGCTACGGTTTTCGAGATAACGGTACTTGAAATTTCGGTTAAATTTTATGTTTTTTATAAATAACTTGGATATACATATGTATTTACCGACTATATGAAAAAAAATTAAACTAATGTTCTGAGTCTCTATAGAGGAATGTGCACTTTGCCCCCTGTCCCTGTAACCGTCTCCAATCGTCAACCAAAATGTATATGTGATATCTGTGAGCGTGGTATTACCGATTAAGGGCGTGCGACTGAAAAATATCGTTCATTTGATTTTTTGTTTCACCACCCTAATGTTCATACATACATATGTTCATTATCTTGTGTTTACATATCGAGCCCTAACCGCCAAAATAACGTAAGCGACATATTTTTCAAAATTTTATTTTTGATGCAGAAATGCATCTTGATGCTCTAGGAATATTTCTGCATAAAAAGAAAATTTTGAAAAAAATGTCGCTTACGTTATTTTGGCGGTTAGGGCTCGATATGCATATGCAGATAGCTGCTTATGTACATACATATGTATGTACAAATATACCTATGCACATACATATTTATGAGAGTAAACATTGACATTTGTCCAATATCTAACTTGTAAGTTACGGGTTGCTCTAAAACTATTTACTCATGTGCTTATTATCTGCGTTTCGTTTCGTGCCAGTTGGCCTACAACGACCTTTCGATATTTAATATAAAAAATAAAGACAGACAAATATCATCGTTCACAGTGCGCGAGTACATACATACATATCTAAGAACTTATGTACATATATTAACAGGTAGGCTTAGCTCAAATTCGTATCAACCTAACAAATATGGGTGTTTCTAAAAAGGCTTACGGCGTTATTCATAAAAAGATCAAAGAGGTTTAAAGAGCTTTATAAAGTGAAATTTTCATACAAATTTTCAATTTACAAAGCAGTTGAAGTCTCTATTTTTTATGAATTTGAGGGTTAAAATCATTAATATTGGTGTTCAGTAAAGTATAGGTATGCAGTTTGTTTTTTAACGAATGACATTTAAAAACTCTCGGTCATTTCCACAGTCGCGACTTAGCTTCCTCCAAGAAAAGAGTTGCAGTTTTTTTTTAATTATAATTTAATTTTTGCACCATTTTTTTTAAGGGAATACATGCATGGATGAGTGGAATATTTGCAAATCTCACGGGTTGTTTTTTTATTGTCACTCCGTTCTCTCGGCAAAAAAAGGCTACAGCATTCTTCTTGCATTCATTTCAATCAATGCAGTTCCAGAAAAAGGCAAAATAAAAAATAAATCAAGCCTTCGAACAATTTTTGCCCTAAAAAGTTTATTTAGGCAAAAAAATACCGCAATTACAAATTTTTTCATTGTCACTAGAAAAAATACGAATGGTTTCTTAAAAACTTTGGGAAGTTTTAAAATAGAATATTAGAGGCAATCGACGTTGGCATCAAATACAACATATCTGTGAAGTTTCAAGAGTGTGCCACCAAATTTAAAACGAAGCATGCAGAATATCTGTCCCATCTATTTTGTAATTTTTGAAATCGTATGATTTTTTAAATTTTAATAATTTAAGATATTTCAAAATGCCAAAATTAAACTATGAAAATGTGCTTGCCAAATCGAACGAATCTAGTGTAATAAAACGAGTGTGCCACCATATGAGAAAAAAATTGCATTGAGTAAAAGATAACTGTGATTTGAGAAACTAACATTCCATTTCTACAATTTTTATTGACACACCCGAAATTCATCCCGAAATTGTTGTATACATGAAGAAAGTAATACAATATATACATATGTGCATAAGGAATACCGTGTAATATTTAATTGCTTTCCAATTATATGATTTTTAAGTTAAGGTGGGCGAGAAAACATTTTCCCACGGCATTCTGAATTACTTTCCGTGGAAGTTGGCAGGACAACTTCTGAAAATCACGGATAAAGAAGGGACAATTTACGGCAAATTATCAATAGTTAGTTGGGTTTAGCGGGTTTCCTTAATTAGTTTTCAGAAGTTGTCCTGCTAACTTTTATTCTTTTCACGGATAATTAACGGCAAATTATCCGATATGAATTTTTACTTTGGGAAAAAGTTGTCCTGCCAACTTCAGAGGGGTGATTTGTGAGCTAGTTTCGATGAATTTCCGGTAAAAATTAGAGACGGCACCGATTTGTTCGTAATTCGCATGGTAATTTGATCGGAATTACCAACAAATGAGGTAATTCGCTCTGAAAATTTTGTACGGCAAATTACGTAATTCGTAGGGTAATTGGAGTGCGAATTACGAGTAAGAGATCGAACAACTACGTAATTGGAGTGCCGTGGGAAAGCCGTATTAGCTTAGCTTGCTGTGTATGGTTCTACGGGGCGTATACGTCACATACACAACTACGGGTATATGCGCAAGAGTTGTTATTTTCATTTTTTTTTGGTATATCTTTTTTTAGTTTCTATTTAAATGTAACAACTCGTGAGGTTTTGCTCATGCACGAGCAGTAAAAAATAATTAAATGTTTTAAACTTAACATCTTCGCGATCAAGCTTCAATAAATTGTGTTACGAGTATATCTAGTTTGAATAGTGACCAGTTGAGCCGAAGGAAAAATCAGGCCACTCGCAAGAGGGAAAAACTTATCTATACAACCTGCTTCGACGTCACCAGTGCGAATTAGCGAATCCTTATGCGGGTTGCAATGCAACCACCTTAACATCTATGTATGTGTAAATATGTTATTATACATATGAACGATATACAAATGATCGCATAGCGATATGTTTACAGGGTATAAAGTTTATAAAAGGACAGCTTTGTAAAAATCAGGACATTAGGCGGGAAATGAAAAATCAGCCGGGACACTTAAATTCGACCTTCAGATCAGAGCAAGAAATGTGCAGTGAAAAGCCAAAAAGATCGGAGAGATAGTCGTTTCAAACACAGTTCAAAAATGCCATTGCCGGACGCTAATATTGAACAATCTTCAGCGGAGAAGGAGTTAGGTGCTATTTAGGTGTTTTTAGGGCCACGAAAGCTGAATAAAAATGATCGGTAAAATTTGGTGTTAAAGGAAAATTCACTTTATCAAAAGACTAGAGGTACCGGCTAGTTTTTTTTTTCATCCCGGCCCAAGGCGATAAACGCTTTTAGTTTAAAATAAGAAGAAGAAAAGAAACGCACAAAAAATCCGTACAATACTTATTTACTGCACATGTTAAGTGCCGTCAAAAAACTAAGAAAGATTAGAAAATTCGTACATCCGAAATCGTGAAGAAATTCGTACAGTGAAGAAGTGAGGACAGATTAATTTCTGCTAAACTTTTTCCAGCAAATCAATCTTTGTTGTCGGTATCATATATGTAAACATCCGCTGTGCATTGTAGCCATCATTTGCCAACAGATGAGGTAAAATGTACTTGTGTAAATTATGAAAGTATGGCTGCATGGCCTGAAAATGTAGTACATAAACTGAAAAGTATCAGCAATAAATGCTTACGGAAAGTAATAATCATTACAGTGCGATGCCCGAATGACAACTTTGGCTTTTCGTTTCTCTTTCTTCAATCAAATAAGATTTTAGTGATTTTGTTTTCGCCAGACTTTTTCGCTTCATATACATATGTAAAAGTTTGTATACGTGTTGCTTGAGCGGATGTTTTAGTGTTATGGCTACGGTGACCATCCGTTCTGTTTTTTGCAGGACCGTACTGTTTTTCGAAGGTCGGTCCTGCGTAGTTTTTCAAACCTGAAAAACCTGAAAATGTACTGATTTTTTCCAAGTGTCCTGCATTTGTCCCGCATTTTATTCGTTATTTTAAAATTATCGGACAATGGATGGATTTTTTCAAAAAAGTGTTTTTTGGTACTTTTCGTAGCTTTTCTTAAAAAATCTCCAAATCAACATAAGCGACTTACAGCTCGAAGGGTATTGATGTGCCTCTTCCCAAAATATATAACTTGTGGCGACTTCAATGAAAATTATTAGTGCTACAGGCGACCATTTGCATTTTGTCTTCAAAGTCGAAAAAAGTGAGATTTTCAATCAAATACGCAGTTTCATTTGATTATTTTTTTCATTATTTTAAAAATTCGATAAAGAAGATATATCATTACAGTAAACTTTGAGCCAAAGATAATGAAAATCGGATTAGAAATGTAGATGCTATGGAGCGCAGCCTGCACAAATTATATATTTTTGTAAAGGGCACTTT
>NW_016158570.1:0-5244 GCF_001687245.7 Rhagoletis zephyria | reverse complement strand
GAATTTAGAATCATAAATACTCTTTTGATATTTTTATACTAAATTGTCCTTCATTTTGAATCCATATTTATGGTCACCGTAGTTATGGCGCTTCTGATGGACATGGCGGCAAAGCTCTCGTGTTCTCACTGCTGTTTTGTTGCCACTCTTTTGTTTATTTATTTACTTTTGCAGTTGTTTTTTATTAAGTTGTTTATTTTTTTAATTTGCTTGCGGTTTTTTGCGTGCTTGAATTGGTACGTGATTTTACGTTTTGTTATTTCTTTTTTCTACTTAGTTATTAATACTTTTATTTAAGTATGCTTTAAGAATTTTTTCGCAGTGATTATAACTTTTCATAGTGTTTAATTATTCTAAGCGTTCATTTCCTTGGCCTTAGTTGTGCATCAGCCAGCTGTTTATACATAGCCAATTACCAACAAAAACGAAGGTGATTGTGTTTTTTTTTTTTTTGTATTGGTTATTATGCCATACACTTTATGTTCGTGCTGGGAAACAAACTACACTTGAGTGAATACGTAAACTGAATTCATGTCGAGGGACGGACATTTGTAATTTGCATATGTAGATATGTATTCATGTACATAAATATGTATGTACATATGTACGTACAAACGTTGTTCATACTTTTACCCGCAGACATAGAGATGATAAACAAATAACAAAAAGACATACGCTGAAACTAAAACATGTGTGAAATTTGCAATGATTTGTGTTTTGTTTTATTGTTGCTTTCCGCATAACGCTGAAATTTCCCAAAACTCACTCTTTGTGTGGGGCACTTTTACTCATCAACGTAAGACGTACGTGCGTGCTTGCAGTTTTTCTTTCACTAAGTCAGATTTGTGTGGCGAAATATTAGCGAAACAGGTAGAAAAATCAAATATTAAATGTACATATGTATGTATGTACACAACCAGTGGCGGAGCCAGGATTTCGCGAAGGGGGGGATGAAAAAAACTTCAGCGATAGCTTAAAGGTGAGACCCTCGATGGCTAGAGACGTCGCCTGTGTAATTTTTCATACATACAGTAGTGGAAAATAAATAGTGACACGACCTTTTAACAAACTTTTCCTATTTGTCCTTTTGTTTATTTAATATTTATTATTTTTTTATTATAAAAGTATCCCATTATGTAACAAAAAACATATAAATTCATATTTCAAACTTTGTGCAAAAAATAAAAAAAAATCTGCAAACTTGCAACCTTTTAATCAGATTTTTTAGAAATTTGTTGAGTATATAGTTTTATAGCCCATTAAATTTTGGTGGAATAAAATGTAAGTTTTATATTACTAAAAAACCGCGTTGATTTTTGTCAATTTTTTTAACGAATTTTCTTCCATAAAAAGTATTTTCGACAATATTTTTGTATGGAAAGAAGTGCGTAATACGTTCAGAATAAAAATTATAAAAACTGCATACTCAAAAAAATTCTTTAAAATCGGATTAAAAAGTTGAAAATTTAGAAGCAATTTTGCACAGTGCACAAAGTTTGAAATTTAATTTTATATGGTTTTTGTTAGATAATGAAGTATACTTTTATAAAAAAATAATAAATCTATACAAAGTATAAAGGAAAGTCGAGATTTTTTGTACGCGGTAATCCCGAAAACTACTGAACGGATTACCGAGATTTTCTCTGTATCGACAGGAGAGTGACCGTTTTGACTTAGAATTTTAATAGGGTTGCCACCTGTCTAAAAACTATAAGATCGTAACAGTTCGTTGGATTACAAGAGATGAGTTGTCAAATGAAAGAGATTGGCCCCTAGAAAAGCACTAATGTTTTTTTTAATAGGGTTGCCACCTGTTAATAAAATTACTATATTGAATCATAATAAGCGTTCGCATCAGTTCTGCACCGTCACTGTCAAACGAAAAAACTTAGATCTACAAGTGCAATAATGTATTATTTTTCTGAGTAGGGTTGTCACCTATTAAAAAGTTAGAGGATTTTCGCCATTCGTTGGATTACAAAATGAGATATCAAATGAAAGGGTCTGGCCTTCGCATGTACAAAAGCTTTCATTTTTTCAGTAGGGTTGCCACCTATTTAAAAATTACTATCTTCTATACATAGTGAAAAAGAGTCGAGTTATTTTGACCACGCTAACCACGCCACCTGTCTAAAAAATGATTAGATCCGAAAAGGTGACAAATAAAAGGGCTCGGCTTTTAGATGTTCAATAATGTATTAACTTTTGAGTAGGGTTGCCACTTTTTAAAAATTATAAGATCTTCACCGTTTGTTGGAATAAAAACTGAGGTACCCAGTGAAAGGATATGGTCTCTGCATGTGCAATAAGTTTTCTTTTTTTTTTTGGGTGGGGTTGCCACCTATTTAAAAATTATGTATGTATAATACGCGAGGGCATTTTTTATTACTGACATTTTAGATTTGCACAGTTCATGCAATTAAAAAAATTAGGTATCAAATGAAAAAGCTTGACCTTCAGATTTGCAGTAAGGTTTTATTCTTCGAAGAGGGCTACAACCTATGCGAAAAATTAAAAAATGTGGGCTGTTCATTAGATTACAGATGCGCATTTTTATATTAGTTTTTTAGTAGGGTTGCAACCTGTTTAGTTGTCAATCGCATCTTATTTAATATCTACCACATTTAGCGCGTGGCGAAGCCCCGAGCATACGAGGCCGGCTAGTATTAAATACACAAAAGCAAAATAGGAACAATTTGGTAAAATTTCGTGTCCTTATTTATTTTTCCACCACTGTTTATGAGCCATTCTTACCGTTATATATTTCTTGTCTATATATGTGTGAAGACCAATCGGTTTTATAACGGTTTTGTAAGACTCTACTTGCAGACCGTACTCTTATAAGGGTTTTATAAAGCTCTTAATAAAAAAGGTATATAAAAAAATAGGTTTATAAGGCTCTGTGTGTATACATATTTTTATAGGACTTTTTTCATTGTGTTTCATGATTAGAAGAAAATCTTCTACAAATTTAAGCTTTTAGATCTCTATAAGTTTTCTTCGTTCAGAATCAGCATTAAGCAAATTTATACATATCTATAAATTTTAATTCTTAGATAAATTACGCATTCTCTTTTGTCTTCATAAAGGTCATAAATACTATTCAGTCATACCATTTCGTATTTTGCTAGATAAGAAAAAATCCTTTGTTTTAGAAGTTATATACATATACATATACAGTTTTATGTGTAGATTTACTGCTCTTCCTCTTCGAATTTCGATTCCTCTTCACAAAGATCATGAATACCATTCCAGACCTTAGTAGATACCCAAGGTCTGCGATGGTATCTCCCTTCATTCCCACGACAGCCGGGTCTACGTAACCGGAACGACCCAGATTTATATTTGGCCAAGGACTGTCACTTCAGCAACACTACCCAAAAACTCTTTGGGGAACTTGTATGCTGCTACAACAACAACAACATGGTATCTCCCTTAAAAAACGAATTATAAATTACGGTAGGTATTAGTACTAAGCTACGAAAAAAATGTATAAAAAGTTCCATCACGGAAATTTTCCGAGAAAATTCGTTTTTAATTTCCTTTAATATTACAGCATATTTCAAGCATTAACTTCGAATTTCCATAAATCTTTCTGATTTACTGAGGGTTTTGTACATATTTGCTCAATTCATAAAGGAAAAATTCAAAAACGACAAATCAGAAGGATAAAATGGTATTGTGTTATTAAAAAAAAGTAAAAAAACAAAGTATTGGTTTATTGACGAAAGGGGGGATCTATCCCCCCAATACCTCCCTCTGGCTACGCCACTGTACAAAACTGTGATTTTTTTACCTAAACGTCCTAATAAGAAATTTAAGCGGGTTATCCACACTTCCATCTCTTGTCTTGTCACGTTTAAAACCTAAATTTAAACAGCAAACATTCGCTGGAAAAATGTTGGCATTTCTTTTATAAATAAATGATGAAACTAAAATAATACATACTTACATATGTACATATCGCTCGTTTGCTGGAAGACCGTCTTAATAATATACCTTATATGGAAGGAAATGCGAAGAACCACCGGAAAAATAATTAAAAATCAACGCGAATTCTTAATCGCTTCAAAGATGCACGAAAACTTAGTACGATGGTGTAATTTAAATCCCAAATTTTCTGGTCTTCACTATGCAAATCAACTTAAAAATGGTCAACTGTTAATAGCTAAGTCAACTTTAGGACAATCATAACCATCATAAAAAGCTAATTTCTGTATCTGAAAAAAGGGGGAAAAAATCTCGAACACGTGTTAGCCTTTTTCATGTATAGAACCCATAAAAAAAATTTTGAAGCGAATCGGAGACATGACATAATTTTTTTTTACGAAATCCGTCAGACTTGTATATATACATTATATATATGTTGTGGCATACTAATATTACTACACATACTATGTGTATATGGATAAATACTATATGTAAGTGTAAAGATGATCTCTTATTTTTTACTTTTTGTAAAAACGACTGCGACTGCAATATGTATCTATTTCAATTCCATAGGTTTTAGTTTATTTAGTTTGTAATTAGCTTTTTAAACTGATATAAAATAAAGACATTTATATTTATTTGCTCAAAAACACAAATTTATTTTTATTCGGACTAAAGCAAGACTACAAAACTAGTTTGTTAGCATATTTTAGTCAACGGTAATAATATCCCGGGATCCCGGGATTACCAATTTAAGATCGCGAAATGTCGGAATTCACAAAATGGGCAGGGATTTGATGTCGTAATTGATACAGATTATAGTTAATAAATTTCGTCGAAATACGTTCAGTAGTTTTGGAGATTAGCGTGGTCAAAATAACTCAACTTTCCTTTATACTATGTATAGAAGATAGTAATTTTTTAATAGCTTTTGTACATGCGAAGATCATTTGGTAACTAATTTATTAATCCAACGAACGGCGAAAATCGTTTAAATTTTTAATAGGTGGAAACCCTACTCAGAAAAATAATACATTATTGCACATGTAGAGGCTAAGTCTTGAGTTGAGTTATTATTGAATATAGTAATTTTACTAAGAGGTGGCAACCCTATGCAAACAAATAAAACATTAGTGCTTTTCTATAGGCGAATCCCTTTCCTTTGACACCTCATCTTTTGTAATCCAACCAACGGTGCGGATTTTGTAGTTTTTTAGTCAGGTGGCAACCCTATTAAAATTCTGGATAAAAAAGATATGAGAGTGATCGATACAGAGCATAATGGAGAAAATCTCGCCAAAATGCGTTCGACTT
>NW_016158569.1:102416-123216 GCF_001687245.7 Rhagoletis zephyria | reverse complement strand
CTCCCTTCGTAGTATTTAATATTCAAAGTGCTGTCTTCACTGATGTCCTCAGAGTCAATGCTGAGAAAATATTCGACAATGGTTTTTCCTAAACCTTCCAAGTTAACGCTGGCAATGCGCCTTAACGCTAATAAAATAACTTTTATCAATTTTCTTAGCGTTAACCNAATCATGCTCGTACCTGACCGGTTGTCTGGAAATGGAAAGCATCAGTATACACTACTTGCATCCAGAACTCTCTTGGCTCCCTTCGTAGTATTTAATATTCAAAGTGCTGTCTTCACTGATGTCCTCAGAGTCAATGCTGAGAAAATATTCGACAATGGTTTTTCCTAAACCTTCCAAGTTAACGCTGGCAATGCGCCTTAACGCTAATAAAATAACTTTTATCAATTTTCTTAGCGTTAACCTCGAAGTTGCATACGTTTTTCTGATTTACTTTGTTTATTTATGGGGTTTTCATGGAAATTGCTGGACATTCTAAAATATACATGTCACCAATAAAAAAAAGCTCGACGTGCTAGAAAAAAACCAAAGATGAATTTTTATTTTGCAAGCCTCTGTTATCTTCGCAGCGTCATCCACTACGAGTTTTAAATCTAGTGGAGGCATCTTCCTAGTCGCCAGGGAATACCGAGGGATCATACAGTGACTTCTCGTGGCGTTTTCTGCCTTCATCCTAGACATCGCTCCTTTCGTGTTTCCAACCACGGCGGCTGCTCCATCACTGCAAATATCCGCACACTTCCTCCATTTCAAACTATTTTTCTGTACAAATTTTTCGATAGCTTTAAAAATTTCGTCGCTAGTGATGTACTCGAGGACTCAAGTACTTCGCTCATCAACACGAGAAGAACATTAAGTCCCACTACGTCGGTACTTTCGTCAAGTTGCAAACTAAAAAATTCACAAGTTTTCAAAATTTTTATAAGTTCGTTCTCGACTGCCTCTAAAATCGTGTAATTCGCTCTTTCACAGTGTGATTGTGAAGTTCCAAAGAATAAGTAACATATACACGTGCGCGAAGCTGCTGCGTTTGTAAAAAAAACAGCCCAGCCAGCAAAAAAAAAAGATGAGACGCGGATTAGGTCTGCAAATGTACCGAAAATGGTTATGGGGATGTTTTCGGCTACTTTTCTGAAATTTTCGCTGACAAAACGTACTGGGGAACTACGCTTAAGAGCTAAATACTCCACACAAGCGGCTTCACATACTAAGCGAAATATCTCTTTGCTGCAAGCCATTTGTGTTTTGTATGGGGTTTGACGAGCCGCTGAAGGCAATTTGAATGAAAATCTAAACTTTTTGATTTTCTGGCCGCTATGTTGAAGTTTGATCAAACCGCTTGCGTTGTGTATGGGAAGTTTAAAGAATTTGCCCGCAGAACTGGTATACTCTAGCCACTAGCGGCACCTCAGGGTACCGCGGCACCCACTTTGGGAAAGCCTGCCTTAGAGGTATAGTTTAGCCGTAAAAGGGGTGTAAAGAAAACATGATTGCCTATTTATATATTTATAAGATAAAAAAAACATACAGTGGTCAGAAAAATTATAGCCGAACCACTTTAAAAATTCTAAAAAGTCAACCGTAATTTCTAGCCATTTGAAACGTGTACTTTATTCTACTAGAATTCAATGGGCTACAAAACTGCATACTCATAATCTAATTCAAAACTAGACATTTTTACGAAGATTTTTTTATTTTTTTTTAAATTGCATAAATTTTTATGGCAGTTTCACTCGATTGGTACATTTGTACAGATTTGTGCATTTTTATATTAGGCTATTGGGACAAAATAAAAAAATTGGGACAATATTTTTTTTCGTAGTCAAAAGATTGGTACAATACAGCAATCTTCTATTGAAATATTTCAACAAATTATTTTTCGTGATTGGGATAAAGAAAAATATTTGGGTATTCACACAATTGGGATACGATTTGCACCAAATTTCCGCAAATACCCAGTCGTGCGACACTGCCTTTAAACTTGTATTTATACGGATGTTGTTAAAGAATGAACTATAAAAACCTAGCCAAAATTAAATAACAACAAAAATAATATTTTAAAACTTGTCAAAATTGGGTGCGGCTATAATTTTTTCGACTACTGTACATAAGTTGACTATGATTACTCGGCCGTGCAATATCGTAGTAGCAGAATGCCACTAGTATTCGACTTACAAACAAAATACGGTCAGGAATTTCAAAAATTCAACCCTGTTTGTGTGAAATATTATATTTTTATCAGTATTTTTCTTTTAATAAATCTATGTGGAAATAAAAGTTAAAATAAAAAATATTTTGTCAGAACCCCCGCCCCCGCCGAAAAAAATCCTGGCTACGGCCTTGATATGATTACTGTGTATTTGTAAAATATCGTCGCTACCATGTCAAACTATCGAATGTGAAAATCGGTACTTTTGAGGGGAGCAAAAAAACTGTTGTAGAAAATGTTATTGTCATTAAAGCCAGTATCTCTGTTTCTGTGTTTGGGGGTTTAAACCCTCCCTATTGGAGGGAAATATACATACAAATTTTCCATCATTTAGTTTCAGATAATAATGGTACAAAAATATTTTAAGTTATCAAATATTTAAGATCTCTTTTCAGAGATAGTAGTCGAGAGTTCTTGTTTTAATTTAAGGCAGGAAGGTTCTGTCACCTTTTCGATTGCTTATATTCAATATCCTCAGTCTGCATTTTTCACAAAAATGAGATTCTGGTATAAAAATCCACCTAAGACTCAACTGTCTGCGGTGATATTAATGCTGACCTTGTATAAAGCTTGACAGAAGAAATTGCAATTAAATTGCAAAACCAGAAGTAACATCAGTGATGACAGGTAATACGACGTCTCTACGATTCGTAATTCGCTCTCTCATTCGTGATTAGCTCTCTCATTCGTAATTCGCTCTCCCATTCGTCATTACGTAATTCGCGATACAAAATTTTGAGAGGGAATTACTTCATTTGTAGAAGACAACAAGGACGAATTATTGCCGTAACTAATAAAATAGTAATTAATTAAATATTGTCTAAATATTAAAATATTTTATGATAACTAACATTTTTTCTCCACCTTCGATATTTGCAGTAAATAAAAATAATAATAAATAGCACAGAACAAGAAGTAGAGCTGCCAAACGAATTACAAACGTGCCGTGGAAACAGGGTATTTCACGAAATACTTAGAGAGCGAATTACGAATCGTGGAAACGTTGTATAGGTCCCAGATCGGTTCTAACATCACAAAGTAGTTTTTGTGAAAATTGCAGAAAAAGGGTATTGAATATAAGCTCTCGTTTTGTTTCTTTGCTGGAGCTCCTAAAATCTATATATTAATACGCTAACATAAATTTTGTCTCCGTTCGTTTGGCGATTCTACCGAACCGATTTCAAAACCAAGAACCGTTGGAAAGGCATTTTTCCGTAGATGAGCAGAGTTTTTATGGTTTCACAATTGGTTGAAAATTACGGCCAAAACCGTCGTTTAAACATTTTCGAATTGTGTATAGATGTTGCTGCAACATGTCCAATTTGACATGTTTCGCCTGTTGNTATCAACAGGGTTATCGATACACTAATCGGAACATGGAATGTGATCACATTACATGACATCACATCCACATCACATTTTATCACATGATATAAAGAGACATGGNATAAATATGAAGATGAAGAAATAAATGATAACGATGAAGTCAAAAAAAAAGAACCCAGAAGTGAAGATAAAGGCGAAAATGGAGACAATGACAGAATTAAGAATTAAGAATTAGGGTAACTGAAAAGGTAAGAACATTTCTTGAATTTATGAAGTGAAACTTCATGACATGACATCCTATCACATCACATAAAATCACGTCACATCTTATCACGTAATCGCACCTCATCTCATCTACGTGAAAAGAAAAAGAAAAGGACATAAGCAAAGATGTGAAAGATAAAAACAAAGATGAAGACCAAGGTAAAGTTACCGATTTCAAAACCAAAAACACCGTTGGAAAGGTAATTTTCTGTAGATAAGGAGAGTTTTTATAGTTTGGAATTTGTTTGAAAATCGTCGTTTAAAAATGTCCATTTTTGTGTATGGTTGTTTTTGCAACCTGCTTAATTTAAGCTGTTCGCATTTTGTTTTACTTCGTATTTGAAATTAAACTTTGAAATAAAGATAAATATGAAGATGAAGAAACAAGTGATAACGATGAAGACAACAAAAAGGCAAAAGTGAAGATAAAGCCGAAAATAGAGATAAAGGCGAAAACGGAGACAATGATAAATACATAATTAGAATTAGGTTAACAGAGCTGAAATTTTCCAATAGGAATCGAAATNTGAAGATAAAGACGAAAATTGAGATAAAGGCGAAAATGAGAAATACATAAGAATTAGGCTAACAGAGTTGAAATTTTCCGAATCGAAATAAAATCAGCCATAAAGGTTACTGAAATTTATCGAATCATCGAAGTTTATAATTATCGAAATTTATCCATGCTTATTAAGTTATCGCAACGTATCGAATTATTCAAACTGATCAATGTTTACTGAGTTGTCGAAATTTATAGACACAGAAACTTAGTTGTCCAAATTTACGGATAGTTATCGAGCTATAAAAACGTGTGGGATTAACGAAATTTGTCAAGTTAAAGAAATGTATCAAGTTATCGATATTTATTGAATTATCATTATTTATAGACTTAACGAAATATATCGAGGTGTCGTAATGCATGGAGTTCTTTCAACTCAGAGAGTTATCGATAATTATTGATCTACTGAAATTGGTTGGTTCAACGAAGCGAAGTTTATGGAACTTTCAAAATATATCGATTTATCGAAATTTCAAGGTTATATAAGCTTATCGATTTATCACTGCTTATCGAATTTAATCGTCTTAACAGAGTGTAACGAGTTATCAAAATGTTTAGATAGTTTTCGAAAAATGTGGAGATGTCAAAAGTAAAAATTTATAAAGGTATCCAAAGTTTTTACATTTTGAGTTACCGAAATTTATCGAGCCTTCGAATTTCACAGTTATCTAAATTGGTCGAGTTAACGAATTTTGTTGAGTTATCGAATTTTAGTGTTCTTGACATTCATCGAACTATCGATGTGTATCAAATCATTGAAATTTATCGATGAACATGAATGTATCGGGTCAATTCCAAGTCCTGCGGAAGTCCTCCAAAGACCTTCTCAGATAAAAAAAGTTTAGTTACGTTTTAGCAGAAGATTTTCCGGTTAGTTAATTTATACCGTATAAGTTTTGCTACGTGTTAAGTTAGAGAACCTCTCCAAGGCTTCTAAAACTAGAAACACTGTCGAATTTCGACAGTAACTGGCACTCTAGTATTACAAAAATCACGAGCTTTTACACTTTGACCTCGTTTTTTTTTTTTAATCTGGAGCTGATAGAAACTATATGCTTACTGATTCTAATCAGAACAAATCTATCAAAAACAGTTTTAACATTTGCCATACCAAAATTTGTTTCTATTTTTTTTTGGACTGCGCCATGATAAAAACATTACAAGGTAAAATCATTGAGAGGTAGTCTGACGTTTGCCAACAATATAATTTTAAAATTCGAACTCAAGCTCACACACACATTCTCATTTTAAATCTCAACCAACAACAATTGTAAACAATTTCATTTTTTTATTTTCAATTCTATATGATTTTAAAATGTTTGCAAACGTCAGAAAAAAATCATGGCCGACGAATTGAGAGCATGGTTTTACCTTCTAATGTTTTTATCATGGAATGTGCTATTCATTAAAAATTAGCAAAATTTCAGATCTCCATTTTTTGTACAGAAATTTTACCTTATGTGGCCTTTAATACCCTTCACCCCCTAGTTAGTTATAGTTTTGCAAAATATTTCAATAAATATCATCATGTATGTGCAGGCATGGGCAGTTTACGAGCACACAATGGGCTAGCTTATCTGAATATTCATCGCAGTCTGGAAGTTAATGTTGACTCAGTATTACAATAAATTGTATCTATTCCTCGGTGAATTGCATGTTACTTTTTTAGAGTTGTGCTAAATTATATTCACAATTAAATACCATGATATTCTTGGTTGTTACGATTGACTTTGGGGGTCAAGATTCATAGTGCTGTTATCACACGTGATGCAGTGCTCTGGATCAGGGGCTGTCGATGGCTCAAGACCGACCATACGTGGCGAAGAGTCACACCCTGCGAGAGGTGCCCCTGCTTTTACTGAATATGGCGGATCTAGAGACAACAACTCGATAAAATCCGTAAGTCCAGGTGTTAATCGGATCCTTAGTGGGTTAGTGTGTGGCGCCGTCTGGGTTTATTTAGTCTTTCCGGGATACCGGGGCTCTGCCTCTGATGACCTCTCTCTTCCCCCTTATTTGTGGGATTCTATGGAAGAAACACAAATAAATGAAAAAAAAACAATAAAATCTCTGTATCCTCTAACAGTGGGCAACAGTCAGCAGTCTCAGAGGTGCACTCGATGCCCAAAGAGATTGCTGAACAAATGGCGATCGCAGCGGACGAACTGGGTGTAAATCCAAACGGCCAAGGCGCTCAACCCTCTCGGGACGCTGTAATGGACGAAATAGACTTTGATCCAACGGCCTTCTCAGCAACCCGGTAACCATGGATGTCGATATTGCCAACATGGGCTCTGGTTCAAATGGCAACGACATCCAAATACCTACAGACGAGGAGGAGGCGCTCTTATCGTCACAGCAGCAGAAAGCTAGTACTCCTAAACTCTATGGAGCAGGTTAAAAGCGCTACAAATTCTACCTCTCCAGAGGTGTCAGAGAAAGCGATGCCAAACGGATAGCCATTATTCCGATGGCAAAAGGAAAGCCCGAACTGGCTTTTCTGGTTGGCACAACGCTTAAGAAGAACCGATCGGTGAACCTTACATCTTCCCCGGTGGAGAACTCTCCCAAACGGAAATCAGGTCCAGCTGACAAAAGGGCCCATATGGGACCAAACGAACCTAATGCCAAGGCAACTTTTGCCGATGTCACAAAGGCGCCGACCTGTCAGGCGGGCATTGGAAATAAGTTTGGTTAGTCAATTGGCTGCTGAGACGCTGAAATGCTGGAGTGGCTGCGCAAGGTATCCCAAACCCTGAAACCCTGGAAGGGCTCGAAAATTGTGGCAATGAATGTCACGGACGTGCCCAAATCCAGTGTGTATGTTGGGTACTTTTCAGAGCCATCAATCACTCCAATGGAGAGTATTCTTGGCCTTGTCGAGGGTCAGAACGAAGGGCTGGGGAAGGACTGAGTCGTCAGACCCGAAGGGTACCCAGCATGCTAAAGCCAGTTCCTCCTCCACTGCACAAAGTGCTTGCATCGAAGAGGGACTTTACGGTTCCAAGGACGTACCCAAGGCACTGCAAAGGTTAACTTCAGATCAGTCAGGGGAAGCGGAGAAGGAAAAGGCACCTGTTCAGGAGTCCATAGAGCGGCACTGCTGCTCAAAAGACACTCCTGGCACGGAAAAGAGGGTACCTTCCAGCCCTGAGAAATCAAAGGCCCCTTTCGCCCAAAATCCCTTCCATCCTCCGTTAAATGCGAGTCGGAGAGAAAGGGAGATTTCGATGGAGGAGCAGACTCTGATGGCCACCAAAAGGGGGAAAAAGACGGTCAAGCGGGCTTCAAAGCCGAAAAATGGCAAGCCCCACAAGCGATAGGCCTAGGCACATCAAGTGCCTGCAAGTGAACCTCCATCGTGCAAAGGCGGCCTCTGACGTCTTATGTAGGAGGTTCAAAGCAGAACTCTTGGATGTCGCATTCATCCAAGAACCGTGGGTTTTCGCCGGGGCTATTAAAGGCCTAAACGACTGTGATGGTAAGATAATTTACGACACCACACACTGCAGGCACATATTACTATGTAATAACATGACTTTTGTTCTATTTCAGAGTTGACACAACAGGACTTAGCTGATGTATGGAGTAAAGTGCCCACTCAAATGGGAAAACTAGAGGTCGTTCTCGCTTCAGCTTACCTCCCAGGCGACAGTTGCGGGATGCCCACAAGGGAAGTAATAACCCTAGAGAATTACTGCAGAAGGAGAAAGCTGAAATTAGTAATGATCTGCGACGCCAACGCCCTTCACTGTGTATGGGGTAACTCGGACACCAATTCTAGAAGTGAGTCATTTCTTGAATTTATCACTAAGAACAATTTATTTACTCTTAACCGGGGTAATGAGCCGACCTTTGTTAATGCTATAAGGGGGGAGGTTCTAGATTTGGCAATTTCCTCAACTATCTATGAGGTATCTATGTCGGACCACCGGCATATTCGATTCGATATAGAAGACCAAAGAGTAACAAACCATGTTTACAGAAATCCCAGAGAAACAAACTGGGAATTCTTTCGCCTCCACCTAGAGCGGGAAGTGTATAGTTCTACGGCACCAATTTCCTCCGTCTATGAACTTGAGGACGAGGCGAGAAAGTTCCAAGTTGTCCTCAACCAGAAATCAAACCAGAATTCCCGCAATACAAACTGCCAGGATTCAATAATATTCTCGAATTACCTGTGTACGCTCGTTTTTGGCAGTGTAGTCGAATTGTGGTAACCTCCCAGTGATTGTCATTTTCAGAGCAACGTTTCAACTGTTTCTTCACACTGTGCCCGCAGGTGCGGCGTCAGAGTCATTACGCGCGAATTTGAAAAGTTATGTAAGTAATGACGATTGCTATGTATAATAAAAACCTAACAGTGTTGTCCTATTTTCTGATTTGTAATTAAATCTCAAATTTATGTCTTAAAATGTACAAACGCAAATTCTATTTTCAATGCAGCCAACTTGAAAAAAAAAAAGAATTATTTGTTCAACTCAAGGCATCTGCCTATGCTGCGTTTACGGTAAATCCGCCACTGGCTGCAACAATTCTAGACATAATTTTTCATTAATTTCTCTTATTTTCTTTTCCTGATATGTGTTTTGTGTACCCGCGCAGAGACCTTTTATAATTTCGTCATATTTCATAGTTAAAACTCTCACATTTATTGAATTTTATTGCAATTATCCACTTTTTAATAACTTCCACAGATTTTATGCAAGAAATAATAATTTTTATGCAATTTTAATGCAAATATTCACTTTTTCACTAAATTGTCCCCATAAAATGTAAACAAACAAAGCGTGCATAACGATTAGCAAACGACAGTGTCGTACTTATCCGTTTCTGCATCTTCTACGATTTGCTGATAACTAGCCGATAACGACAAGTGTGCAGATCTCCATTGAAATGCATGTGCTCGGCTCAAAATTTCAGGGCGATACGATAACACAGCTATGATTGGACGGCAAGCGTACGGATAGCCTTGGCTATACAAAATTCGTCGCTCGTTTATTTGTAATTATAAAATAATCTCAGATTAAATCGATAACTTTTCGGTGTCCAACCTAGTTTTATCGATTATATTTGCAAAAAGGAGAAATGCCAAATGTAAAAGTAACAAAAGAGAGAGCTGCCCACTGAGAACCAAGAAGTCTCAAAGGGATGCCCCTTGGTGGAACGATTCTCTCGGGAAACTTAGGAAAACAGCAGGAAACTTTTCAATAGGGCAAAGTCAACAGGTGACTGGACCGCCTACAAGGCAGCCCTAACCGCTTACAACTGTGAGCTCAGAAGGTCTAAAAGGGCTACGAGGAGTGAGTACTGCGGGAGTATTTCCTCTCTTTCAGAGGTGCATCGCCTTCAGAAGGCCATTAAACTAGATCATCTGAACGTCATACGTACTTTGAAAAGACCAGATGGTACCTACACTGGCGCCCCGGAAGAAACCATTCCCCAAGGAAAATGTCTTTTAACAAATACGGCGAACGATGTGTGCGCAAACAGGAGGACAAGAGGCCTAGCAGGAAGAATCTTCACTGTGGAAAAGACATCGTGGGCCATTTCAACCTTTAGTGCATATAAATCCCCTGGTCCAGATGGCATTTACCCATGCCTGCTGCAGCAGAGCTTGGGCTTAATATCTGGCCCACTAGTTAGGTTACTGAGAGCAAGTCTCTTACTTGCTCAAAAACCAACAACATGGAGTGAGGTCAAAGTGGTCTTTATACCCTAAGTGGGGAAAAACTCAGCGCAACTTCCAAAGGCGTATAGGCCAATTAGCCTTAGTTCCTTTCTAATAAAGACATTACAAAAACTTATTCAGTTTTACATATAGGGTTGCCAGAAGTACTGCTTTTGTGAGTAAACGTACTCCGTTTTGTTGCAATGTACTCCCTTGTACTCCAAAAAAATAATATCTGGCAATGTACTCCTTTCCTAGTTTTGTACTTCTTTTGTACTCCTTTTTCCAGCTATTAATACTTTATCATATACAGGGTGTAAACTAATAACTGTTGCACAGTTTTTTTTTTTAATAAAAAGGACCTTTATAGGTTTTGCGAAAAAAGTAGTTCATTGTTAATTATCCGCATATTTTACTTAAATTTTATTCATTCGTTTTTAAATTTTAACTTTCATTGGGGTTTACCGGCGGTAAACACTTTGCAAGAAAAGTAAAAAAAGTAGTTTATTGTTAATTTTCCACAGATTTTACTTAAATTTTATTAATTAGTTTTTTAACCGTCTTCACAAAACGGAGAAGGTTATCAATTCGTTGGGATATTTTTTGTTTATTTTTTGTTATGTATGTTACCGCATAACTTTGGACCACGTTAACCGATTTCCATAATTCTTCTTTTATTGGAAAGGTGTTACCTCACAGGTGGTCCCATACTAATTTAGTTTAAATCCGATCATTGGATCATGAATAAATTACCGATAATCTTAAATTGTTATATGAGAATTGAAGTCGGTTTTTTTAACCGACTTCCAAAAAAGGAGGAGGTTATCAGTTCGTCGGAATATTTTTTTTATTTTTTTATTTTTTGTGTTTATCTATGTTACCGCATAACTTTGGACCACGTCAACCGATTTCGATAAATTACTTGTTTGCTTAAAAGTTACTTGTTTAATATTAACCTTCATTTGAGTTTACCAGCGGTAAACACTTTGAGAAAAAAGCGCAAGCGGCACGCAAGTCTTTGTCAGTTACTTTATTATATATCTTCTGTAACCGTAGGCTAATTTCCCCCATTTGGGTCCTTTATATCCCGTCTTTTGTCCAACATAAGGCCTCATACTCAGCAATCGAAAAGACTCGGAACTGGTAACTAGGAGGCCATTCATTTGACCAACCCTGTACAGTTTATTTTTATACCCGAGCGCACTTGTGCACAAGGGTATTACAACTTTGTTCACATAACGGTTGTTTGTAACAGGCAAAACGAATCGAGATAGANATGAAAAGAGAAATCGATTAAGCGGTGACTGTCTGTCCGTCCGTCCGTCCGGCTGTGCACACGATAACTCGAGTAAAAATTGATATATCTTAACGAAGCTTGGTACGTACATTTCTTTCTGGCGTTGGACGGATGGTATTGAAAATGGGCAAAATCGGACAATAACCACGCCTACCTCCCATATAACGGTAATTTTCAGAAATACGAAAACTGCGATATTTTAGTAACTACTGAAGATTATTCACTCAAAATCTATATTTGCAATAAGTTGTAGACGGAAAATAAGACTATTATAAATTTTTGGAAAATGGGCGTAGCCACGCCCCCTTATGGTTACATAAGTATATCTTGGTAACCGCTGCACCAATTTCTTCCAAACTTGGCATATGTGTTGGCCTTGGTATAAGATACGAAATGGCCAAAAACTTTTAAAATCGGACAATAACCACGCCCTCATCCCATATAACGGTAATTTAGAGAAATACGAAATCTTCGATAAATCAGGAAATATTAAAGATAATTTATTCAAAATTGATGCTTGCAACAATTATTTACCAAGAAATATGCTTATGGTGAAATTTTGAAAAATGGGCGTGGCATCGCCCACTTATGATCACATATATGTATCTCGGTAACCATTCTACCAATTTGTACCAAACTCAGTGTGGTTATTGTGCTTGTCACATAGAAGCAAAGCGTTGAAAATTATTGAAATCAGATTCAAATTACGACCACTTTTCATATAACGGCAAATTTCAGAAATGCTTGAAACTTCAATATCTCTAAATTTAAGGACGCTAATTTACTCAAAACTGATGCACACCGCCTTACCATGTAGCGGTACCTGCGCCGGGTATTTTATGTTCGGCTCCGCCCGAAATTAGACTTTCTTTCTTGTTATTATCTTTTTTATACAAAGTCTAAGAAAAAATATACCTGAAAAAGACAAGTACTTATCTCCCAAAGCTTTCAAATGCAAATAAGGATTAAAATGTTAAAAGTAATTAATTAAATTAAAGTAAAATATTTACAAAATTAACAAAAAAATACATTTTTTTCAAAACCCTTAAATGACCCTTTTATTTTTCAAAAAACCTGTGCAACATTTATTATTTTACGCCTTCTACTTTGCCATTCCTATTGAGGCAAACACTACTTCGTAAGCAAAGTTAAGTGTAATAGTGAAAAGGTGTAAGCATGGTCGTAGCCAGGTAGGTGCAGGGCGCCCGGGTATAAAATTCTGAAAAATATTAAATTAATTATAAGGCTTAAATTAAAGAAAAGGCAATACATTCAGGAAGAGTCTGGAATTCTTTTGTAGAATTTAGTTATTTATTTTTGACATTTATTGTTGATTTGAAAAAGATTTCTAAGATATCTTTGTTTGTTTGTACCTAAGTAATGGTAATTTGTAACAATAAATTGCACAAAAAATTAAAAAATAATGTACTTTTTTTTATGTTTTGTACTGTTTTTTTTTCTATCGAATCTATGTGCATTCCTGGACATATCAGGTGCTTTCAACAATACGTCTTATGAAGCCATATCGACAGCTATGATACGAAAGGATATTCCTGGCCTTCTAGCGGATTGGATCATAAGCATGTTGAAATACAGAACTATAATAGCGGAACTAGGAGACAGTAGGCAAGCAGTAACTGCCACCCGTGGCTGTCCTCAAGGGGGAGTCTTATCGCCCCTACTTTGGACACTGGTTTTTGACGAACTCCTCGAAAAGCTAAATTGCAATGGATTCAAGGCAATGGATATGCAGATGTCCTAGTCATCTACGTTGTCGGCTGGCATGAGGACACAATTTGTTCCAGATTGCAAGCTGCGCCCAGATTAACGGAAGACTGGTGTGCTTCAAAGGGATTGTCAATAAACCTGCAGAAATCCACAGCTGTCCCATTTACCAAAAGAAGGAAAGTCAACTTGACTAAACCCATCTTGGCAGGGACAGAAATTGAGTTCTCAGAAGAGGCGAAGTATCTAGGTGTAACTCTGGACAAAAGGCTCAATTGGAACCCACATCTCCTTAACGTTACAAACAAGGCTACAAGGGCGTTTTATGCGTGCCAGAGACTCCATGGTAAAACTTGCGGAATATCACCCAAACTTACGTATTGGCCTTTCAGTACGGTCGTGAAACCTGTTGCCACATATGCGGCACTGGCCTGGTGGCCAAAATCAAAACAAGCAAGTGCGGGTGCCACCTTGAGCAAGCTACACCGCTTGATCTGTGTGGCCATCACAGGAGCTATGCGCACCTGTCCAACGGATTCCCTCGGTATATTTACAGGCATTCCTCCTCCATCTATTCTGATAGAAAAGGAGGCCTGCTGGAGCGCCCTACGGCTGCCCAATGTAATCCGCATGAAGGGTGGGGATCTTTGGGGTCACTTGGAGGTTCTCAAGCCTTTTCTGGATGATCCCGCTATCAAGCTCACAGATATCATGCTACCGAAATTATTCTTTGACAAGCCCTACAAGGTAGAATTCCTGAAAGGGACTGCTGTAAAGCGATAATATCTATGATTTGAAAAGGGTTACAAATATGGTATACCGATGGATCACAGATGGAAGACGGGCATACTGGGGCAGGCGTGCTTGGACCAAGGTTCCAGAAAAGTCTGCCAAAGGGCTTATACCCAACCATATTCCAGGCGGAAGTCTTCGCAATCGAAGTCTGTGTTCGAGAATGTTTTCGGAGAAGGAATACCGGGGCCAGAATAAATGTTATGTCGGATAGCCGGATACTCATTTAGAATGACATCAAGGCTTGTGGACAGTTGTAAAACTTCTCTGAATAGCCTAGGAGCCCATAATATAGTTACGCCTTGGTGGGTCCATGGGCAAGGAGGGTTTGAAGGCAACGAAAGGGCTGACTATCTCGCAAAACGTGGAGCCCAAATGCGAATGCATGGTCCCGCATTCAGAGGATACACTGCAGAGCTGCTTAGGAGTTGAGAGGAATTTCAGATTGCTGACCACTGGCGTAAGTCAAAAGGGAATGAGACAATCAAAGAAATTCATAACTCCTTCCAGGAGGGATTCAGAAAGACTCCGTGAACTCAGCCGGGAGGATCTTAGGACTTTTACAGGCTACCTGACAGGACACTGCAAGTTACAGTTAAGGTACCATCTGTACAAAATAGGGCTTTCTGCAGAGACTGACTGTAGGTTCTGTGGGCTTGAAGAGGAAACCTCAGAGCACATTCCGTGTGACTTTCCGCGTATCATGAATAGCAGACTGATGCACCTTGGGGAACGATTGTCTTCACCATCCAAGATTTGGAACACGGCACCCTCCAATGTGCTTAATTTCTTGAATAGCCTAAGGTTGGAGTGACTACAATTAGGGTTTGGCACAATAGATCTTTTAGGTCGCAGCGCAAGTATACCCGACGCACTATGGGATAAATCACATTTTTTTTGTTTAAAATCTAATATAGCGAGAAGGAAAAGAGCTAGCGCAATAATTATTTCTTGTGAATAAAGTTCAAGTTATGTCGATTAAAGGAAAAGTAAAGCGAACGTCAACACGCTTGTCTTTAAGGGCTGAAATGAGCAGCGAAGTTGACCATGTTCGAAAAATTCATGACCTTTCGATTTTCTTTTTTGCTGTATCTCAGAAGCGAATCACGATATCAGGGTTTGAAAAACTGTCAGCAAAGCAGCAACGGCATTACTATTTTTGCTTTTGCTTAGCTTTGAAATTTTCGATTTCGGTTCGAACTGCTTTGATTTTGCTGTAACTTTGAAAAGTTTATTTTTTTTTTTATCGGCAGTTTATTTAAACAATTTTATTGCTTTCGATTTGCTGTGATAGTGCTTTTGCTGTGCTGTTATCTGCTTGGCTGTGTTGTGCACATGACGCTTTTGCAGCGTGGTATATTATCTAAGTACATATTAACTCCGCCATCAGTGCAAAGCTTATCAGGGTAAGCGACTAGTGGATTTGCGCACGCATACATATAATATCCTCTATTTCTGCCAATTCGATGCTTCGCAGCAAATTTATAATCAAATTGCTGTTGATTTGCTGCTGCTGCGCTGTCTTTGTGCTTCCACAATTTGCTTTCGAAATTTCATAGCAAAACGGCAGCCAAAGCATTTGCTTTTTTCTGAATTGCTTTTGCTTTGCTTTCGATATCATACATGCCGAAGTCAAAGCACAGCAAAAGCAAATTAAATAAAAATATTACAGCATTTTCAAACCCTGCACGATATCGATACAATTTTGTTTTAAATAGTAGTAAATTAAATGTACATTAAGGAAAAGCCTATTAGAATACCATCAACCCCTAAATTAGGGGTTGTAATAAGGTGTGAATGGCAAAAACCCAGAAAATTAACTGAAGGACATTATGAAGTATTTACGTAGGTGGCGAAAACGATTCCTATAATTACTTCTGCAAGAATTAATTTACTGGGATATCATCAACCCTTAATTTGGAGGTTCAACTAACGGGTAAGTTGCTGAAAACCAGAAAATTCTAGAAATCGATGTCCTTTCGCTTTTCTTTTTGCTGTATCTCAAAGGAAAATCATGATGCCGATACATTTTTTTTTTTTACTGTAGTAAATTCAATATAAGTAGAATTATAGATTGATGGTATCCCAATAAAACACACCTTGCAGAAATAATTTTTCAAATTGTTTTTCAGTGAATTTTCTGGGTTTTTGCCATACACCCCTTATTTCAATACCTAATTTAGGGGTTGATGGTATCCCAACAAAACACACCTTGCAGAAATAATTTTTCAAATTGTTTTCGCCTCCTACAAAAACACACAGAATGTTTTTCAGTGAATTTTCTGGGTTTTTGCCATTCACCCCTTATTTCAACACCTAATTTAGGTGTTGATGGTATCCCAATAAAACACACCTTGCAGAAATAATTTTTGAAATTGTTTTCGCCTCCCACAAAAACACTTTGAAATGTTTTTCAGTGAATTTTCTGGGTTTCAGCCATTCACCCTTTATTTCAACCCCTTATTTAGGGGTTGATGGTATCCTAATAAGATTTTCCTTAATCTATATTAAATTTTCTACAATTAAAAAAAAATTGTATCGGTATCATGATTTTCCTTTGAGATACAGCAAAAAGAAAAGCGAAAGGACATCGATTTCTAGAATTTTCTGGTTTTCAGCAACTTACCCGTTAGTTGAACCTCCAAATTAAGGGTTGATGATATCCCAATAAATTAATCCTTGCAGAAGTAATTATAGAAATCGTTTTCGCCACATACGAAAACACTTTAGAATGTTTTTCAGTGAATTTTCTGGGTTTTAGCCATTCACCCCTAAATTAGGGGTTGATGGTATTCTAATAAGCTTTTCCTTAATGTACATTTAATTTATTACTATTTAGAACAAAAATTGTATCGATATCGTGATTCGCCTCTGAGATACAGCAAAAAGAAAATCAAAAGGTCGTAAATTTTTTGAACATGGTCAACTTCGCCGCTCATTTCAGCCCTTAAAGACAAGCGTGTTGACGTTCGCTTTTCCTTTAAGGGACATAACTTGAGCTTTATTCACAAGAAAAAATTATTGCGCTAGCTCTTTTCCTTCTCGTTATATTAGATTTTAAACCAAAAAAAATGTGATCTAGACCATAGTGCGACGTACTAATAATAATACGAATGACTTTATGTACATAAAACCCCCCCTAAACAAAGCCATCGTAAATTTGTTATAGTATTCTCTTTACTAGCCATGGTGGCACACATAACGTAGTATTTTATTGTTGATACTTGAAATATTTTTGACAAATGGGGGATATTTACAAATGCAAAAAACGCCCTTTTAACAGAAAATAAATAAATATTTAGAGTTTGGACTTTTGCATATCGGCCTTACTTCCACGATTAATTCTTGAAAAATCCTAGAACCAGAAATACCATGTTGCTTACGTAGTATTTGGCTGGTATTTCAAGACACACATCTGGTATTTTCACAGTTCGTAGTAACAATACTTGATGTCTGTCCACGGTATAAGAGGACTACCCTTACCTATAATTTTAAACGCATGCGCAAGATATCGAAAATGAAAAAAGCATTTTTGCACATTGGCAAGCTTTAAAAGACAATTAATTTTAACCATACCACATTCAACGTGTTCTGGCTCTTCAAGAGAGAAACTACTCGGCGAGGGGTATATTTTGCTGAGAAATGTTTCGAATGCATTAATCAGAACCCAACATTTTTAATAAAATAATTTGGAGTGATGAATCATCATGCAAACGTGATGGTTGTTTTAGTTTACATAACCTCGCAGTTGGCAGTTAGGCAATCCTCACGAAATGTGAGAAGATCGGTCGCAGTACCAGTGAAAAATAAATATATGGTACGGTGTTTTTTGCCAGATATTGGGACCTGTGGAACGGGTTCCAATTCTTTTAGAAGATGTACTCTTGAACCCGCGGTGTAGACTATGGCTGCAAAGTGACAGGAGCCCTGCTCACTATGGGCGGGCAAAAAGAGCTCATTTAGATGAAACTTATCGTCGCCGATGGATCGATCAATTCGATTTGTTCTACGAGGGAGCAAATTTATTCAAAAACAAATCTAAACGAAGAACATTTGCGAGAACAAATAAATGGATCCGCTGCTGAGATAGCCCAATTGAGTTTAAGAACTCTAAAAGCATTTTTTCTGAAGAGGTGATGAGCGTATATTAAGTTGAACGTGCCCAATTTGACCATAATTTGTCAAAAAATTAATACATTTTTCTTCAAACAAGTCATGAATATTCTTTTCACGTGAACCCTTCCTTCACAAAAAAATATTGATAGACTTAGCAGTTGTTATTGACTCTAGTCCGAATTCCGGTAAATATCATTAATTAAATCTATTAATTACATTCTAGCATATTTCAGTCCCTTACGCACAAAAACGGCTATAACTTTGTTTTCTATTCCTAATAGTAAGTGTGGCACCTTTCTGAAATCTCTTTTATATGGGCTATGTAATGTGCAGTTATAGCCCAGTAGATTTTTTTCACAACAGATAGTCAAATTTGGGGAAGAAAAAATAAAAAAGGCAAATATCCGATAAGGTCCTAATTTTGTAATGGCTCCTGAATATCTTTTAACTACATTGCATTTGAATATGCAGTGTATTTGAAGTAGTTAAAAAAAATGAACTAAGTATAGCCTACATGCAGTTAAAGAAAACACATGAAAAGGTCGAACACTAGACACTTTTATAGGAAAACTTTTAGCTTGTCAGGGAGCTCACCCCCACCTACCTTCTCCTTAAGTTTGCCTTGTTACTTATTGAACGCTCTGTATATATATATCGATCTCTCGCACAGGTGCGTTCGGGTATACAAATTTTACCTTCAAAACATTGTGAATATTTAAAGAAAATCACCTTTTGAACGGTTGTTTAAGTCACTGTATGTATGCACATACATACAGACGATAAGCGAGGAGCATTCTTGATGCTTCTGTAAATATTTAAATCGCTCACTTATGGAAGCTGTTGATATTGGCAGTTCTCTTGTAATACACTTGTCAATTGTTCATTTCTGTTTTGATGGTATGAAGGAAAATCAAACAATAAGTTCATTACAATGAAATTATGTGCATTCGAAATCAATGCTAACGAAATGTTTGGCATTTATGAGGGATGCTGGCAAATAATATAAGCAGACGCAAAATCCAAACAATGAGCACAGTTCTTAGCGCAGAACCGCAAAACGTTTGCACACAAACAACTCATACATAAATTACAGGATAATCTATGCTGCACGATGTGTACATCGTGATTCGAGTTGCACAAAATTACGGATAAGCTTTCTCCCACTTCCGTTACCCACATAGAAGACGCGCCAAAGTATCAGAGCTTTATAGATAAAAATGCTGCTCCATCCTTGGCTAACAATTTGGCATACAGATTAACATGCCGCGTTCGTTATGATTCTACTTAATACGAGCAATGCACATGTTTGTATGAATAAACCATGAGAATACCGCTGACAATGCGCTTTTTTTCTGCTCCATCCCTGCAGAGAAATACCGAACTAGTGAACCAAATTTCTAGTTCCGTACCAGATCTTTATCGCCAAAACGGAACCAGTCGCATACCAGTCGGATACAGGATTTTATTTGGGGTGGGGCAATTGGGATCGACTTGTCGAATAACGTTAAATTACAGGCATCTAACTTGATTTACAGCGGAGTGACAAATCGAAGCTATATGACCCTCATTTATTTTTCACGCAAATAGAGGTTCTAGTAAATTTTATGAAGTCCGAAATAAAATGTTTTGTGATATAATTTTTTTTAAGTAAGTTTCATGTTGTGAATTTGGCGCAAGGTCCATTTACAGAGTCTCATGGAGTAAAGCAATTATACTATTTTGTAAAAAAGCACAAGATAAATAAGAAAGAAAGTCTAAGTTCGGGCGGAGCCGAACATTAAATACCCGGCGCAAGTATTAAATATATGTTTTTCACCTTTCCGAAAGCTACCGCTACATGGTAAGCCAGGGTGTATCAATTTTGAGTAAATAAGCGTCCTTAAATTTCGAAATATTGAAGTTTCAAGCATTTCTAATATTTACCGTTACATGAAAAGCGTCCGTAATTTTAGTCCGATTTCACTAATTTTCAACGTTGTGCTTCTATGTGGCAAGCACAATAACCACACCGAGTTTGGTACAAATTGGTAGAATGGTTACCGAGATACATATATGTGCTCATAAGTGGGCAGTGCCACGCCCATTTTTAAAAATTTCCCCATAAGCGTATTTCTTGGTAAAGATTGCTGCAAGCATCAATTTTGAATAAATTATCTTTAATATTTCCTGATTTATCGAAGATTTCGCATTTCTCTAAATTACCGTTATATGGGATGTGGGCGTGGTTATTCTCCGATTTTAAAAATTTCGTATCTTATACCAAGGCCAACAACTGTGCCAAGTTTGGAAGAAATNAGTCACCGCTTAATCGATTTCTCTTTTCATTCTGATCATTTATGTATACATTTGTCTATATCTATCTCGATTCGTTTTGCCTGTTACAAACAACCGTTATGTGAACAAAGTTATAATACCATTGTGCACAAGTGCGCTCGGGTATAAAAATTATGCTCTAGGTTTATTAAATNACGGAACCAGTCGCATACCAGTCGGATACAGGATTTTATTTGGGGTGGGGCAATTGGGATCGACTTGTCGAATAACGTTAAATTACAGGCATCTAACTTGATTTACAGCGGAGTGACAAATCGAAGCTATATGACCCTCATTTATTTTTCACGCAAATAGAGGTTCTAGTAAATTTTATGAAGTCCGAAATAAAATGTTTTGTGATATAATTTTTTTTAAGTAAGTTTCATGTTGTGAATTTGGCGCAAGGTCCATTTACAGAGTCTCATGGAGTAAAGCAATTATACTATTTTGTAAAAAAGCACAAGATAAATAAGAAAGAAAGTCTAAGTTCGGGCGGAGCCGAACATTAAATACCCGGCGCAA
>NW_016158569.1:102021-102277 GCF_001687245.7 Rhagoletis zephyria | reverse complement strand
AATAACCACACCGAGTTTGGTACAAATTGGTAGAATGGTTACCGAGATACATATATGTGCTCATAAGTGGGCAGTGCCACGCCCATTTTTAAAAATTTCCCCATAAGCGTATTTCTTGGTAAAGATTGCTGCAAGCATCAATTTTGAATAAATTATCTTTAATATTTCCTGATTTATCGAAGATTTCGTATTTCTCTAAATTACCGTTATATGGGATGTGGGCGTGGTTATTCTCCGATTTTAAAAATTTCGTATC
>NW_016158569.1:94829-101762 GCF_001687245.7 Rhagoletis zephyria | reverse complement strand
TTATGTATACATTTGTCTATATCTATCTCGATTCGTTTTGCCTGTTACAAACAACCGTTATGTGAACAAAGTTATAATACCATTGTGCACAAGTGCGCTCGGGTATAAAAATTATGCTCTAGGTTTATTAAATCAGTATATATTTGTGTATATTACATAAATACTTATTTTTTGCTTATAATGTTTGTCAAATGAGGGATGTAATTAAGTAACTTAACAACTTATTCGGAATTTTGATTATAATAATTTAAATTGCAAACTCAATTTTGCGCCTTCCTTTTGGGAATCTTTGTATTATCCGTTCAGTGTCAGTTTCAATATCTAAGGGCTAGTTTCAGTGGCAGTTTAAACTTAGATAACGTAAACTGAATTTAAAATGAACAGCGGACTGGCATTTGATTGGCTAATCTTAGTTTAAAGCAGCCAGGTCTGGTGTTTAAACTAAGTAATCTTTCTCGGAGATCGAGCTAAATATTATGCAATAGCGGTATAAATATTACATTTCGATAATAATCTTCGGCGCTAGATGCACGATAATTAGCCCGAAAATCGCATCTATCCGTTCTCCGAGGAAGGACAATTTCCAAATAGTATAATTCTNCGCCCATTTTCCAAAAATTTATAATAGTCTTATTTTTCGTCTAAAACTTATTGTAAATATCAATTTTTTGAGTGAATAATCTTCAGCAGTTACTAAAATATCGCAGTTTTCGTATTTCTGAAAATTACCGTTATATGGGAGGTAGGCGTGGTTATTGTCCTATTTTGCCCATTTTCAATACCATCCGTCCAACGCCAGAAAGAAGTGTACGCCGCTTAATCGATTTCTCTTCTCATTCTGATCAATTATGTATACATTTGTCTATATCTATCTCGATTCGTTTTGCCTGTTACAAACAACCGTTATGTGAACAAAGTTATAATACCATTGTGCACAAGTGCGCTCGGGTATAAAAATTATGCTCTAGGTTTATTAAATCAGTATATATTTGTGTATATTACATAAATACTTATTTTTTGCTTATAATGTTTGTCAAATGAGGGATGTAATTAAGTAACTTAACAACTTATTCGGAATTTTGATTATAATAATTTAAATTGCAAACTCAATTTTGCGCCTTCCTTTTGGGAATCTTTGTATTATCCGTTCAGTGTCAGTTTCAATATCTAAGGGCTAGTTTCAGTGGCAGTTTAAACTTAGATAACGTAAACTGAATTTAAAATGAACAGCGGACTGGCATTTGATTGGCTAATCTTAGTTTAAAGCAGCCAGGTCTGGTGTTTAAACTAAGTAATCTTTCTCGGAGATCGAGCTAAATATTATGCAATAGCGGTATAAATATTACATTTCGATAATAATCTTCGGCGCTAGATGCACGATAATTAGCCCGAAAATCGCATCTATCCGTTCTCCGAGGAAGGACAATTTCCAAATAGTATAATTCTTTAGCGATATCGGTAACTAACGCGGCAAGCGCTTTTTCTACGCATTTTGCTGTTATCCCCCTACGAATGTCTGGTTACACAGTTGAATGTGAAATTTTCTACATTCCCCGCGGAAATAGACAAAAAGTTTGATTCGACATGCATACATATGGTTCTTATCATAACTTTTCGACACTCACATATAAGCAAGATTTCATCAATTTATTTTAAAATTTTTTAATTGTTTTTTAAAGGTATATCATATTTTTAACAGAAACTATATAAATCTAAGAAATCAACAAACTTTGCAAAAATTTAGAGCTTTTTAACTAGATTTTTTAGAAACATTTTGAGTATTTATGCAGTTTTGTAGCTCAGTTTCAAGTACCATTGATTTTTGGGAATTTTTTTCGTCGAATGTGTTACTCATTTTTTCCATATAACATGGTCAACAACAAAAAATGCCAAAAATCAGTTACTGTAAACTTACAGTAAAATTGAATGAAAACTGCTTACTCAAAATATTTCTTAAAAATCGAATTAAAAAATTCGAACTTTTTACGAAAGTTTGTTGATTTTTTAAAACTTTGCACAGGGATATGGTTTTTGTTAAAGATTATACTATATTTTTATAAACAAATAATGAAAATTAAAAAATATTAAGTCAAATGGTCAAATCTTGCCAATATGTAAATACCGTAAAGTTATGACAAGGTCTATAAATTCATAGTACTTGCATACCCATTGTTGTAATTTTTAATTTAAGAGATTGACATGCTTTCTTATTCTATAAATAATTTTGTGCAAGCATAAAAAAGGGATTATGATTGAAGATTAAAAAAACCATTTTTTTTTAATTTGCTTTCAAATTTCTCGTATGATAATATATTTTAACTGACATTTTTTTCCGGCTCTGGGGGGGCGATCGCCCCCATCGCCCCTCCCCTGTATCCGCCACTGGTCCCACCAGTTCATAACAGCGAAATATGGTACTTTAAAACAATATTTTATTTTACTTTATGAAACTACTTACCGCTATCTAAGAGTGGAAGTGGCTGCTAAGTCCACTTTTTGTAAAAAAAAAATTATTTTTAATCCAGAAGCAAGAAGAATTTTAAATGCATCGTTTTGTAAAGATCGAATTTGCTAAGCCCAAAATAGTCACAGAAAATGTGATAAGTCCCAAAGAGTAAGAAAACTTTTCATTACAAATCTAGATCTAAGGTGATGAATTTAGACCAGTGGCGCGTTTCTGTAACAATTCTTTACCAAGGTGAATTCATATATGAATTCGCCGCCTTGTTTTCTACTGCCAATGAGTAGTAGAGAATGACGTATATTCTCTACCAGTAGAGAAGAGTTACAGAAACGAGCTACTGGTCCGGAACTATCGAAAAAGGGATGCAGAACGAACTAGATCGCGTCTGTCGAATTTAGAACTAGTTCGGAACTATCGAAAAAAGGATGCAGCGGGGGCTTATTTACACTAAATAAATATTTGTTTGGCAATTTTTTCCGTTCAAATGCGCTTTCAATCTGCACTTCACAAATGATTTTTGGCAATACAAAACAAAAATGTGTATTAACATTTTAACATCTTGAGACTTTCTGGAATCTAACCAATAACAGAAAGCACCTGTGCACATTCATAAATAGCCAAAGGTATGTACATATATAAACGTGTTTTCAATTGCTCAGTTTGAATTAAGTGCATTCATTCAAACTAATTTGATTTCGAATTGAAAACACTCTGTGAGATTAATTTAAAATCACTACCACGAGAAAACCAAAGAGACTCTGTTTGAAAAAATCCTGTTGAAGTACGTTTACATATAAATATATTCTCAATCAAAGCAAATTCGTTGTGCTTCTCTTTCTCATAACTGAAGGAAAGTTAAGTTTATTGTCTGTGCCACTGTGATCCCACTTTTCCGTTAAATTTAGCAATTTAAATATATTGTCACTTAATATTTTATTAAAAAATATTTTTACAAACCTCTTATTCTTGCCGTTGTCCATTTTTGTTTACTTTTGCAATTGACATTTGCGCACAGAAAAGTTATCGGTTTAGTCTGAGATTATTTTATCATTACAAATTAACAAGGGACTAATTTTGTATGGCTAATCACTTTTTCTGATTACAGATTTGGGAGTTAGGCTCAAAAATGGGATAATCTACTTATATGTACATATTACTTTTTTCGTCTGTCGATTTTAGAACTGGTTCGGAACTTTAGAAAAAGGGATGCAGAGCTAACTAGATTCCATCTGTCGAATTTAGGACTAATTCGCGCACTAGGCATGGTTCTAAATTTTTTAGTACCGAACCCGTTCGGCACTAGTGTGTTTCCCCACAGGGAACCTGCAGCCTTTTCTGGTGTTTACTGCCTTCCACAATTTTACCACTTAGATTATTATTTTAATTGGCCTAATGTACATATTTGCTCACCTTGTTAACCCTTTTTAATAACGTTAAGTGGGCACAAGTAAAGCAAAGTGGAAGGGTGTGAGGACGACCACTAAGAATCCATAAAGCTCTTATCAAATATTTGTATTCTTTTTCCTTAAATCTCCGTACTCACACCATCGCATTATTAACTTTCAACACCATTAGCCTTATCTTTTCAATATTTAACCAACGGGATTGAGAGCTGCTTCACAAAGAAAGAAGTTAAGAGCAGTACAAAAGCAAAGTTACAGAAATAAATTTTAAAATTCTAACTATGCTCAGAAATAAATACATATTATTTTGAGTAGTTACGAAAAATATTTTGTAAAAAAGTTAATTTACGTATGCACTAGTTGGCTGTGGTTGCGCGAGGCTTCGCCCGTCAAAATATGCGAAAAAACATAACCTCGCCTGGGTAAGAGATCGTCGTATGTTAATTTCGGCAGGTTGTGGGAAATCGCGATTAAAGTTTGGAATGCAATTTCTCAAAAACGCGAAGATACATTTTCTTCAAAGTCTCCAAAAATTTGACTAGTTAACAAAATTCTTAAATTATTTAATTTTTAATGTTTATTGTTAATATGAAGGATTTTCTTAAGTAAAATTTTGTCGTAAGCGTCATTTGTCCACAATTTGGCAGCCACTTTGTATGAAATACGACAAAATGTGTAATGGGCGAAAAGTGGTGATACATTTGGTGAAGGGAGAATTCGCGAAGAAAAAATTTTAAATTTTCTATTTAGATCTCCATAGCGAAAATATTTTCGTCTCTCCATTTTTTTGAATAGATGGTTCTAATGGTTACATTTCAATAAAATGCCTATAGGTATGTAAATAAAATCTACTACAACATTTTCTAACTGGCATACATGTACTTTTGCGTCATTATCATCTGGCGAATATGCTACGTGAACCGATGCGTAAAGTGATTTGTCAAATCTTCGTACTGTATCCGCTGTACCAAAATCCTTTTTTTCGATCCAGCCAACAAGAGAAACAGACGTTCTACTCCTGCAAAACCATCGCCGTTTCTTGACGTATTCGCATTGATGCACCTACGTGCGCACGCTCACAAAATACCCTTTGGGCTGGACGAAAAAAATTAATTTAACGCATCGACGACTAAAGGCAAAAGATTTCGTCTTGGAGCTAAGGCTCACAAAGTTCTTGCCATTTACGCGCTCCACGCGTTCAATTGATAAAGCATACTATCCGGAACTTTCTAAGTAAAATTTCATTGTCTCATCAAGCGAAATAAGTTTAAAAGCGAAATAACAACGCCACCTACGCGCTCTCTACTGTCCCAAGAGCGGTCGCACGCGTCAAACGCATGAACTCCGGATTTGTAGTAAACACGTCGCAGAGCTTGCTGGGCAGCTAGAGGACCGCGAGGACAAGAAAAGTGTTTGCGGTATCCGAACTACGGTGATCACAGGCTTTGCGAGAGCGCACGTTGACGACAGCAAAATAAAAAAAAATATAAAAACAAGCAAGGCCGGCCACGCGCACATGACGCCCTGAATCTTGTTTGCCAAAGCCAAGCTTACCAGTCCAGAATTGCAGGCGTTGCGAATGATTTCGAAATATTCCCAAAATCGCGTAAGAAGCAGTGTCGAAAGTAGACTTACTATATAGGAAATGCATGCGGCAACGATATAGTCCCAAGTAGTGAAAAAGGTCGAATTTGTCTAAATACTAGATTTTCTGGTAAAGAATCCGCAGTGCACGGATAAATTCTTGATTCTTTTATAATTTTCCTCTACACTGTTGTTGCCATTTTCTTAAATCTAGTTATAAATAATGGTTAAACTCTTACACAAAAAAATTCAGCGGAAAAATTTACTGTGTTAGGAAAAAATTAAGTGTAAAGAAAATGCCTCTGACTGCGCCCTGATTAAAATGTTATAATATTCATTACATTAAAGGTTACTGTTAAAATTTGATCAAACCACGCCTAAAACTACAATCCCGATCATTAAAATTATCGGTAAAATATACCTACAAAAAAATGCTCGTATTAACTTGTGGAAATGTGTTAATTCGTCCAAAAAAAAATCTGATGTACATGTTAGGATTCTTATAATAACATAAAGATCGCTAAGTGAACAATAGCAAGCATCAAGGTCAAACATATACATACTTAATTATTTTCTGATAGCAAACATCAGCCATCCGTGATACACACCTGCACATACATACATGGAGGTACCTTCATCGATGGACATGTGTCGGTAAGTCAATCTAACATTTTACTTCATTAGTATGTTTGACACAACTTCATTTATGTATGTAATTTTGGAATTTATCATCGAACATGATTGGCGTATTGCATAAAGACTCAGAACTCTCTGCTTAAGCTGCTATCAGAGAACATTTAAGACATTCTTAAATGTTCCCTGCTGCTATGCTAGCAGCATTGCTTGTATAAAAGTATTTAAGTCCGACTTCCTAGCAGAGAGCAAACCGCCGGTCGTGCACTTTGGCATTGGTTCCATACGGTCGTTTGCTTTGCTATGTTAGCAGTGATCATTCTGCTTATGTTCATTTTAAAAACCGGTTTTCATATGGGCATCTTATATGCAAACGCTGAACTAAATTTTGTTTTGTAGATCAAAAGCTCGTATTCTCTGAACAAACGAATTTTTTTCCTTTTTGAAAGTTTGCAGAAATTACTTGTAAATGCTCTATTAATTATTATAGAACACTTTCTAGAAGAAGAACTATTTTACGGTTAGAGATTTTGTTTGTTGTTGTTTTTGTTTAAATGTATTGTGGTAATTTTCTTTCACTAAGCATATACATAAGAATGCCTATATATAAGAATGCAGTCTATACTTACGGTGACCATATTAACCAAAGTAAATTAAGGACATTTTATCAAAATTATTTTGGAATACGTACATACAACTTGTATCAGTGATGGGTTAAATTGTATTTACTAAGTATTAAGTACAAAAGTATTTAGGTATTTTGTGTTGTTGTAAATACCAAAGTACTATTTACTTAGGTATTTAGGAGCTGCTAAATACCCAAGTACTATTTACTTAGGTATTTAGGAG
>NW_016158569.1:89235-94804 GCF_001687245.7 Rhagoletis zephyria | reverse complement strand
TCTGCTTCGAGTTTTTTGGGACTTTCGAGATTCTCGGAACTAAAATCCGTTTTTTTTGGACTAATTTCGGGATTTTTGGGACTCCGGGACTGTTTTTGGATTTTTGGAACTAATTTTGAATTTTTGGAACTTTCGATACTATTTAGGGATTGTCGGTAGTAATTTCGGTATTTTTGGGACTTCCGGGTCTATTTCCAGATTTTTGGGACTTTCGGGACTATTTCGGGTTTCTCGAGAATAATTTCAGATTTTCGATGTATTTCCAGATTTTTGGGACTATTGGGACTTTGTTTTGGATTTTTGGGACTTTTGGGATTTTTGGGATTAATTTAGGAACTATGGGACTTTCCAAACTATTTAAGGATTTTTGGGACTATCGGGACTATTTCGTAATTGTCGGAACAGATTTCGGTATTTTTGGGACTAATTTTGGAATTTTTGGGGCTTTCGGGAGCATATCGATTTTTTGGGTCTTTTTTGGATTTTTGAGACTTTCAAGACCATTTCAGGGTTTTCAGGAGTATTTCGGGATTTTTTGAACTAATTTCGGATTTTTGGGACTTTCTTCATTCTTGGGATTAATTTAGGACTTTCGGGATTTTGAGAACTAATTCGGGACTTTTGGGACCTATTTGCGGATTTTTGGGACTTTCGGGACTATTTCCCCATTTGTGGACTTTCGGGACCATTTCGAGATTTTTGGGACTTATTTAGGAATTTTGGTACTTTAAGAACTAATTCAGGATTTTTGAGACGTATTTCGGATATTTGGGAGAATTTCGGGATGCTCGGAACTATTTTCGGGATTTTTGGGGCTTTCGGGAGTATATCCATTTTTTTGGGACTAATTTTGGATTTTTGGAACTTTCGGGATCTTTTCGGGAATTTCAGGAGTATTTCGAAATTTTTTGAAATAATTTCGGATTTTTGGGACCATTTCTCCATTTGTGGGACTTTCGGGACCATTGCGAGATTTTTGGGACTTATTTAGGAATTTTGGGACTTTGGGAACTAATTCGGGATTTTTGGGACTTACTTCGGATTTTTGGGACTTTCGGGAGTATATCGATTTTTTTGGGACTAATTTTGGATTTTTGGAACTTTCGGGATCATTTCGGGATTTTCAGGAGTATTTCGGGATTTTTTTAAATAATTTCGGATTTTTGGGACCATTTCTCCATTTGTGGGACTTTCGGGACCATTGCGAGATTTTTGGGACTTATTTAGGAATTTTGGGACTTTGGGAACTAATTCGGGATTTTTGGGACTTACTTCTGATTTTTGGGACTTTCGGGATGCTCGGAACTATTTTCGGGATTTTTGGGTCTTTCGGGAGTATATCGATTTTTTTGGGACTAATTTTGGATTTTTGGAACTTTCGCGACCTTTTCGGGATGTTCAGGAGTATTTCGAGATTTTTGGGACCTATTTCCGGATTTTTGGAACTTTCAGGACCATTTCTCCATTTGTGGAACTTTCGGGACCATTGCGAGATTTTTGCGAACTAATTCGGGATTTTTGGCACTTACTTCGGATTTTTGGGACTTTCGGGATGCTCGGAACTATTTTCGGGATTTTGGGGGCTTTCGGGAGTATATCGTTTTTTTTGTTACTAATTTTGGATTTTCGGGACTATTTCCAGATTTTTGGGACCTATTTCGGAATTATGGGGTTTTCGGGATTCTCTGGAATAATTTCGGGATATTTAGGACCTTCGGGAGTATTTCGGGATATCCGGGACTTATTTCGGATATTTGGGATTTTCGGGACTATTTCGGGCTTCTCGGAACTATTTTCGGATTTTTGGGACTAATTTTGGATTTTCGGGACTATTTCCAGATTTTTGGGACCTATTTCGGATTTATGGGGTTTTCGGGATCTCTGGAATAATTTCGGGATTTTTAGGACCTTCGGGAGTATTTCGGGATATCCGGGACCTATATCGGTATGTATTTTGAATGACTTCATTATGATTGTGGAACCAAGGAGCGTTTCCTAGGTTGCATGAGAGTTAGGAAGCGGGGGTGCGCAAATAATGGCTAGCGAACAAATGGTAATTGCAATGCGCGAAATATATGTTTGTCCGTATGTGATGCGAGAATTTAGAGGAACTATGTACTAGCAAATATCAGTGAACTCCAATATACCAAAACGAAGAAATGAAAAAACGGCCCGAAAGTCCCAAAAATTCCGAAATACAGCCAAAAATCCCAAAAACACCGAAATTACTCCCGACAATCTCGAAATACACCCAAAAGTCCCAACAGTCCCAATCCAAAAATAGATCCCAAAAATCCCAAATTAGTTCTCAAAACCCCAAATTTCCTAAATTAATCCCAAGAATGAAGAATAGTCCCGAAAGTCCCAAAAATCCGAAATTAGTCCCAAAAATCCCGAAATACTCCTGAAAATCCCAAAAGTCCCGAAATCAGTTCCGAGAATCCCGAAATAGGCCCGAAAGTCCCAAAAATCCGAAAATAGGTCCCAAAAATCCCGAATTAACTCTCAAAATCCCAAAATTCCTAATTAATCCCAAGAATGGAGAAATAGTCCCGAAAGTCCCAAAAATCCGAAATTAGTTCCAAAAGTGCCGAAATACTCCTGAAAACCCTGAAATGGTTCCGAAAGTCTCAAAAATCCAAAATGACCCAAAAAAAACCGATATACTCCCGAAGCCCCAAAATTACCGAAATATTTTCCGAGAATTATCCGAGAATTATCCAGAAAGTCCCAAAAATCCTGAAATAGTTCCGAAAGTCCCATAGATCCTAAATTAGTCCGGAAAATCCCGAAATGATCCCGAAAGTCCCAAAAATCCAAAACAAAGTCCCAAAAATCCCGAAATACGCCCGAAAATCCGAAATTATTCCTGAGAATCCCGAAGTAGTCCAAAATTCCTAAAAATCTGGAAACTGTCCCGAAAGTCCCGAAATTACTCCCGACAATCTCGAAATAGACCCGAAAGTTCCAAAAATCCTAAATAAGTCCCAGAAATCTGAAAATAGTCTCGAAAGTCCCAAAAATACCTAAATTACTCCCGACAATCACACGAGCCCCAAAAATCCTTAAATTGTCCCGAAAGTCCCGAAATTATTCCCGAGAATCCCGAAAACTCGATATTAGGTCGGAGAATTCCGAAAGTCCCAAAAATCCGGAAACAGTCCCGAAAGTCCCAAAAACCAGAAATTAATCCTAAAAATCCAAAAATAGTCCAGAAGTCCCAACAATTCTGAGAATACCGAAATACTGCCGAAAGTCCCGCTATTAACTCCGAGAATCTCGAAAGTCCCAAAAATCCCAAAACTAGTCCCAAAAATCCCTAAATATTTTGAAAGTCGTTTCGAAAATCCCGAAAATCTTAAACAGTTTCCGGGAATCCCTAAAGAATTACGAAATAGCTTCGAAAATCCCAAAATAGTCCCGAAAACCCCGAAATGGTCTTCTAAATCCTGTTTTAGTCTGAAGTATCTCTCAAATCCAGAAACAGTTCCCAACTTGAGGCGTGGTGAGTTTAGGTGAGGTGTGGTGAGAACGAGTGTGATGAGTTCAACTGTGGTGAGGTTAGATTTGGTGGATTTTGGTGTACCAGTAGGAGGTGTGGTGAGTTTAGGTGAGGTGTGGTGAGAACGAGTGTGATGAGTTCAACTGTGGTGAGGTTAGATTTGGTGGATTTTGGTGTACCAGTAGGAGGTGTGGTGAGTTTAGGTGAGGTGTGGTGAGAACGAGTGTGATGAGTTCAACTGTGGTGAGGTTAGATTTGGTGGATTTTGGTGTACCAGTAGGAGGTGTGGTGAGTTTAGGTGAGGTGTGGTGAGAACGAGTGTGATGAGTTCAACTGTGGTGAGGTTAGATTTGGTGGATTTTGGTGTACCAGTAGGAGGTGTGGTGAGTTTAGGTGAGGTGTGGTGAGTTTGTATGTGGTGAGTTGATTTGAGGAGAGGTGAAGTGAGTTGTGGTAAAGTAAGTTGAGGTGTTAATTCTCTAAATTTCTCCTAAACTATACAGTATTTAGTTTGAAAGTATTTAGCCATCGACTAAATACCTTGGTACTTTAGTGAAAGTATTTTGCATCCCCAAGGTACCTGAGTACTTTGGACCAGAGTATTTAGCGCCTGCTAAATACTTTCGTTTTTTGTACTTTGGTATCTAGCAGCTCCTAAATACTCAAGTTTTTCTTACTTTAATATCTAATAGCTCCTAAATACCTAAATACTTTTTACTTGAGTATTTAGCACCACCTAAATACCTAAGTAAATAGTACTTGGGTATTTAGTCTTCTCAAAATACTAAGTATTTGTGTATTTAGTACCCAAAGTGGTACTTTAAGTACAAAAGTATTTAGGTGTGCCCATCACTGACTGGTATGATAAAAGTACCTTACCCATATCGTAATTTAAATCAAATATTTACCAGTAGCTGCTGTAGTGAAAAATTAAATCAAATCCTTTTCAAGGACTTCGCAGTCCTTTGCTACCAAAATGCGTTTACCATACCATACTGCACGACGAAGCCAGCACACAGTGGTTCAAAATTGGAATTTAATGTTGATAATTCTCCGGAGCCTTCTTTTTTCAACAAATTTTTACCAAAAACAAAAGAAAAATATTTATTTTGGTTGAACATTTTTTATAATATTTCAACATTTTCTTGTGTAATTTTTTCGTTTCGGGAGAACCATACAATTGTTTTCAACTAGTTTTTGTTATGTAACATTTGTTAACTGGAAACGGAGAATATCTATGCTATCTATATCTATATCTATACTAATTATATAAAGAGAAGTCCCTTTTTTTTTGTAACAGGTAATCTCGCGAACGGCTGGTCCGATTTTCATGAAATTTTGTATACAAATAGCTTTCGGTAACCACCATGTTTTAGACTAAAAAAATTTTACTTTTTTTTCGGGTAGGTGGACCAGGGACCGGTCTATTCGAAAAAGACTTATTATAGTCCGATTTGCATAAAATTTAGTACGTAAGTAGCTTTTTAGCATATATTAGCATATATGACCCATTTTTTCCGGGAAGTGGTCCAGGGACCGATCTATTCGAAAAAATACAATTTACGGTCCGATTTGCTTAAAATTCGGTGCGCGGGTAGCTTTTTAGCATGTATTAGCATATGTGACCAACTTTTTTCGAGAAGTGGACCAGGGACCGATCTATTCCAAAAAATGCTTAAAATTCGGTACGTAAGTAGTTTTTTAGCATATATTAGGATATATGGTCCATTTTTTCCGAGAAGTGGACCAGGGACTGATCTATTGGAAAAAATCGTATTTACGGTCCGATTTGCTTAAAATTCGGTACGCAGGTAGCTTTTTAGCATATATTAGCATATATGATCCATTTTGTCCGAGAAGTGGACCAGGGACCGATCTGTTCGAAGAAATCGTATTTATGGTCCGATTTGCTTAAAATTTTTGCCTGGATAAGCTTATAGATTCCTGTTTTCCAATTTTCATGCAATTTCGAATATAAATAGCTTTAAGTAACGACCATATCAAGGGGCGAATTCGTCACTAGGCAAGATTTTGTTGCGCCAATCAGAAACAACGGATACTGCCAAA
>NW_016158569.1:78748-88585 GCF_001687245.7 Rhagoletis zephyria | reverse complement strand
ATATTGCATTTCTGTAGAACAATGATTCGCACCCATTTTGAAATTGCCACCTACTATACTGTAAAGCTTCTAGGACATTCACTATAGAACCGGGTCATTGCCGCCAGGGAGTGAAGAGGAAAAAATTTATTTCGCTTTGCGAATAACCGTGCTATGTAATGCCGCACATCTGGAGAATTTCAAGAACGGATATAACACTTTCCTTAGGTTATTTAAAGCGGCAAATGACCACCAAACCTTAATCTTAGCAGACAAATGTGCCAATGAAAATCGTAAACGTGAATTGTTGGTGAAAATGTTGGACCAAAAAGTTTCAATAAAATACATAAAAATTTTGGGCGGGACGAAGTTCGCCCGGTCTGCTAGTATTTTCATAAAAATTGCTACTTTTTCTGCATGGTTCACTAAAAAATTTAATATAATCAAATAAATATTCACAAATCGGGCTCAACTGGTCTCTTGCAAATATTATAAACTTTCATTAAAAAAGAAAAATTTATCAAATTAAATGCCAGTTTGTGCAGCAGGGTTTTATTGTTTTTTTTTCAGTGGAATTGCAAACTTAGCGCGCAACGCGATCCTGCTTTACAAATTGTACAAAGTTTATCGATTCAATAGAAAGATAGATTAAGTGGCGGCGAAACAAACTGGCGGAGGTTTTCATTATATTTTGTAAGGGAAATTTTTAGTTTTCATATTCTACCAGTAGCTGCTGTAGTGAAAAATTAAGCCAAATCCTTTTCAAGGACTTCGCAGTCCTTTGCTACCAAAATGCGTTTATCATACCATACTGCACGACGAAGCCAGCACACAGTGGTTCAAAATTGGAATTTAATGTTGATAATTCTCCGGAGCCTTCTTTTTTCAACTAATTTTTACTAAAAACAAAAGAAAAATATTTATTTTGGTTAACATTTTTTATAATATTTCAACATTTTCTTGTGTAATTTTTTTCGTTTTGGGAGAACCATACAATTGTATTCAACTAGTTTTTGTTATGTAACATTTGTTAACTGGAAACGGAGAATATATTTTCATCAAAATTGCTACTTTTTCTGCATGGTTCACTAAAAAATTTAATATAATTAAATAAATATTCACAAATCGGGCTCAACTGGTCTCTTGCAAATATTATAAACTTTCATTAAAAAATAAAAATTAATCAAATTAAATGCCAGTTTGTGCAGCAGGGTTTTATTGTTTTTTTTTCAGTGGAATTGGAAACTTAGCGCGCAACACGATCCTGCTTTACAAATTGTACAAAGTTTATCGATTAAATAGAAAGATAGATTAAGTGGCGGCGAAACAAACTGGCGGAGGTTTTCATTATATTTTGTAAGGGAGATTTTTAGTTTTCATATTCTGTGTTTAAAAATTTACCTATGAAAAATGCAGAGCTGGTTTAAAGGACAATATAAGAAATAAAGGACAAAAAGCGTCCTTTATTTAAAAAAAATATAAAGGACAGGGGGTTACAATAAAGGACTGTCCTTAAAAATAAAGGACGGATGGTCCCCGTATATATACTAGATATACATATAAGTTAGCAGATAGAAATTCATTGAAATTCAGAAAAAGTTTTTGTTATTTGATTAAAATTTGATATTTGGAGTATCTTAAATAACTATGGCATTCTAATTTGGCAAATATGTTTTCCGGGTAATGAAGTGAAGTGGTAAGCGTGTAAGCGTGCAATTTTTTTTATTAGCGCAAGGAAAGGCCAAGGTAGGGCGGGCATGGAAGCGCGAGCGCGGATCGATCATCGCTGCTCACAGTGTGCACACTAGTGTGACCGCAAGTTATATGGACAATTTTTTTTTCATATTTTCATTCGGGAAACCCCTTAGATTGATTCCAAATAACAAAAAAAAAATGTATAAAAAATTTTAGGTCGTTTGCATAGTTATTGGGCGTGCCTTGAGCCCACAAAGTTGGCTAAAAATGCTATTTTTCTCACTATGGCTCGCTTTATTTGTTCATAACTTCAGTAATTTTTATTTTAGAGAAAAATCTTATTCACAAATATTCTAGAGCTATATCTGATGAACAATGTTGCTCTGTATTAGTTTTCTTTAACATTAAAATTTAATCCAGAAAAAAAACAAATTAAAAAATAACAGCGAAATTTTCACATATATTCGCATTTTTTGCCTGGTGATTATTTGTTTTATTAAATGGTGTAAATATAAAAAGTTTTGTGATAAAATCTCCTTCGTGCTTATAGGATATTGTTTTTGATAGTTTTTGACTACTTGCAATATATATTGTTTTTGTTAATCGTCTTTTGTGAGAATTGGGTTGTAGTCTTGCATTAATTTCACCGCTCGTTCAGCTGTATCGTTCACCACGTTATGTCATTAACAATTTGAAGAGCAGTTTTAAAATTATTATCCGCAGGCCATGAAGTTGGATCATTTTCCAAAAATGCTGTATTGATATTAAAGCGAAGAAAAAAATTGTTTGTCTCAGAAGAAATGAACTGAGCCATTCCGCCTTCGATAACCTGCATAACATTTAAATTTTGAATTGAGGCGCGTTTTACGTCTTCATCTAAAGCCTCACGACTCATTGCCTTAACCATCTCTTTTTTTGACTCAATAGATACACTTTTATCAAAAAATGCTAAAGCCACACATTCAGGACTCAAGTACCATAAGTGCCTTTTAAATTTGTGTAATGCAGCTTGAGATATATCAGCATCAATTTTTTGAAAAGAATCCAGTTTTTTCAAAAGCTGGAAATCTTTGTATGGTGCTTGAGCAGCAGAAGAGGCAGAGAACGACATCTCAACATATATTGAAACAATAAAAATACATATATTACGTAAAGCTTTCCTATCTTTTACTGCCAAATCAAATTCACGTCGAAATAAAAATATTTTTAAGCAGTATATAGCTTTTGCGATCCATCTCGCGTGGTGGACAGCCCCAGGGGCGCGAAAAGCTGCATTGCGAATAGGTGGAGTCTCGCCAAGAAAGTTAAGTGTTAGCTCAAGAAACTCCCTGTAATCATCTCTTGGCTGTTTAGTTTTGATCGCATCGCTCACAAATTCAACTATTTTATCTTTATCTGCTGTTAAATACTTTTTGACCTCATTATCTTCCATTCCAGACTGATAATTATTTTGGTTTATATTTCCCCATGTATTTTTAAATTGCTCAAATATTTTTACATTTGGGCTTTCGGTTTTGCTCATCTTAACTTCAAAGGCACTTTTCAATACGACTTCCAAAATGTGGTGACGGCAAGGTAGCCAAAGAAGCTGCTTTTGAAGACTGTGTTCAATAGTCGTACAGGTTCCATTAAAGCGGCCTGTATTTACGGCTGTTGTATCGAACACCAAGGCTTTTATATGATCTTGAAGTCCCCATTCAAATATAGATTTACAAACAGCAGACGCCTGCTCTCTGCCAGTTCCACTTTTAAGTGCGGGCACTTCAAGTAGTTGCTCCGTACGCCCGCATGAAATTATGACAGCTTTCCGTCCCAGTGCAAACAAATTGCACCAAGTTCGTTCTTGTTGAAACGTTCTTTTATATTTTTGAACTGTTCTGCTCGTATTTTCTCCCTTGCATTATGTATAGACGTTTTATTTATAATATAGTCTTGTACTTCAAGACCGACTGCTTCCACCACAGATATAATTAAATGCACGGCTTTTCGATCACTGACCTTGGAAATATCTAAAGCGGCTGCAAGTTTTGGAGTCATTATATTTTTAAATCCTCTCATTTTTTTGGCTGGTGTTGGCGTTACAGCTTCTGCTTCCAAGACCTGCTAAAAAGAAATTAAATGTTCTGGTTATATATTTGTTAGGTTACCCTGTGTGTTTCAATTATTTCGCATCTACGTTTTATATAGTTTCTTTTTCACGTTTTACTTATAATTTATAACCTTGAACTTACCTCATAGCTAGCAGCGATTTCGCTAATATCGCTCTCCGAACTGCAGGAAGAAAGTTCAGCTGTTTCATCTGAATAAAGACAGTACAAATAAATATATGTAATACTATATTAAAAATAATATATATAATTTCTTCTTACTAGAAGCAGCTAATGCACGATCGCTCTGTTCTTTCCGTTTTAAATGATTTTGTTGACGTTCTTCCATTCTTTCTTCACTTGCTGCTGTTTTGTAATCGATGCCATACATAAACCCCGGTCTGCCTTTTTTTCTTTGATTCTCCAAAAATAATTTGTCCTCTGAATTTTTAATAAGGTCCCGTGCATTTGCACTTGCTATATCAAATAAGTCATCTAACTTCGACGTCCACGCCTCTTCTCTTTTTCTTTGCATTTCCGATTTAATTTTAGAATTTTTATTCACTTTCCTCCATGCATTATATAAATCTTCAAGCATTGTCATGCAGTGTTGCTTTTTTCTAGTGGGGATTCGAGCTTTATCCCAAAAAATATTCACTTCTTCGACCACTAATTTAGCACTCTCACGGAAATTTAATTTTACTGCGCGTAAATTAAAAAATAGTACCTTCATAACTTCTTCGTTAGAAGGCAGTTTACACCCACCTAAGGAAGGACAAAAATAGCCTAACAAATAAATTTTTTCACGCAAAATTCTTGATGACATGTCTAATTACTTACAATGCACGACAATAAATGAAATGTAGTCGTCATTAACTGTTGCAAATAATTGGTAAGAAATCCACAACAATTTGAGTATTTAGCTCAGTGAGAGACCGATTTGTCTGTTTTGTTCAACACACAACCAGAGAGCGAGAACACCAGCAAGAAGAAAATAAGTGTTTTGGTCTGACACTGAGCGACTGTGTTGTGTTTTTTTCGGTCTTGTGAGTGACAAGATACCATAGAACAATTTGGTTGAGCGTATTTTGCGAGCTCTGGTATTTACTCGAATTAACAAGCCGGCGAATTATTATTCTATTTTGTTTTTGACTTTTTTTAATAATGATGATTGAGAAATAACAAAAAAAAACATAACGCAGATGAACAAAAGCAATAAATACTAAGAAAATAAGTTCGTATGCAAAGAATGCGAAGATATGTGAAAATTTCGCTGTTATTTTTTAATTTGTTTTTTTTTTGGATTAAATTTTAATGTTAAAGAAAATTAATACAGAGCAACATTGTTCATCAGATATAGCCCTCGAATATTTGTGAATAAGGTTTTTCTCTAAAATAAAAATTACTGAAGTTATGAACAAATAAAGCGAGCCATAGTGAGAAAAATAGCATTTTTAGCAAACTTTGTGGGCTCAAGGCACGCCCACTAATTATGCAAACGACCTAAAATTTTTTATACATTTTTTTTTGTAACTTGGAATCAATCTAAGGGGTTTCCCGAATGAAAATACGAAAAAAAAAAATAACGGTCACACTAGTGCACACATATTATGTCTTGTTCTTATCATTTAGTTCCTGTTTTTGACCTGCCATTCTATCCATCATTTTGTGCTTTTTTTACTTTTTTCGTTTAAATTAACCACGGTTACAACTTTTTGGGTGATACAAAAAAATAGGGGCTGTTTAGGCCTTCAGCCTAAATATTACTTATTTCCGCACCACCCTAATGCCAGCATATGTACGTGCATAAGTGTCTGTGTAAACATATAATATATATTATATGTTCATGTGCATACACAGATACATGCACGCGCACATGGGGTAGTATGCGCGGTTAATTTTAATATCCCGCCGGATAATGAACTCTCGTCAAGTTTCCCCTTAACGTCAGTTATTGTCCGGCGGTCCGATTTAAGGTCCCGTAAACTTTTCTAAGCACTTCGGTTCAGAAGATCAACGCGAGCAGACCAGCTACCAAGCCACTCCCGTCCAAAGGTATTCAAATATTGTATTATTCCACATTTATATATATATATCTGTACGGAAATAAGTCGACTCTTGATTGAATTCACCATTAACATCAAAATATCTTGGTTCTCTTTATTTCTTTCTATCTTTTTTGCACGCGTAATTCCCAATCGCCCCCGTGTAAACATTTGGTCCATTCGGAGCCGTCCGACCTAACTAACCATTAAACATTGCAAGCACCATTTTTTGGGACCGTGCGATAATTGGAATACCAGCGAAATAAGAGAAATACAGTCCACCGTCTTTTTCAAAGCGAGTTTGCCATAACCAAATTGGGTCTGCCATAACAACGAATTATACCAGGACACCACGTCTGCGTCACAAATTTAAAAGTTTTTCGTCACCAACCAACACTTTTCCAGCTTTCAACTTCTCATATACCTCCACGACTCATTATTGAAACCAACCAGTCGCAAGGTACGTGGTTATATTCAGTGCACTTTATCAATATAGACATATTTTTATAAAAAAAAAAATATCGTTTAATTTGCGTCAAAGCTCAAATATAAAACTACGCGAGTGCAAAGATAGCCATATAGCAGTGACTTTGTGAAAGCATCAACTTCGGGTTATCATATGCAAGTGATTCTCCACATTCGAGTGCCAACAGCTAGTGTTGGCTTAAAGTGTACACACACACACACGACAGTGAAAAGTGTTATATCCATTTTAAATTTAGTTGCAACATCAGTTTTTTTTATGATTTCCGACTTTCTTGCTATCGTCATTAGATTAAATTCACTTTTTATGTTAGTTTCACAGAAGTAGTCAATTTCTTGCACTAACCTCTTTTCACGATTCACTTGTCATTGGTTTGTGAACACATAACCTCACTTCTGCAGTCTGCATGTTAATTAGCTTTGCAATTCAAAGTATTCACCAGAGTTTTTTATCGCAACTAGCACTTAATTCACGTTATTCACTTTCACAAATTCACTTTGTTGCATCTTGGCACACATTTGTTGTTTGTTGCTTTTTGATTTGCACACATTTTATTGTTTTATAAGGACGCTGCTGGTCCCTCGAAATACATATATATATACAAGTATATATCTGCACAGTTGGGAGGCGAGTTTTATTTGCATACACGTATCAAAGTTACATATATCCATAAACCTTTGCTGAAAAAAATAATAATAATAATAATAAAGAATTGGAAAAATTACGAATATTTTCATTGTGGATACAACAGGTTCGAATAATCTGCTACATATTTGCCTTTAGCATTATCAAATCTTCGAAAAGATTTTTAAATTTTTAACGAGCTCCTGTTTTTTTCTGTTGGTTGTAAACCCATCTTCAACCTCACAATGGATTCATTCATGAGCTTAGCGGAAGAAGTGACAGAATTCGAGTCCGACTTTCTTGCTTCGTCAATATCAGAGCAAAATAAGCATGTCCTTGCGATTCAGCAAGAAGAACTCAGAGCTCTGTGGGAGAAAACAAAACTAGCTTACGATGCCCTCAACACTTCTGAAGAATTTTCACAAGAAGATAAGAGTACAAACAGAAAAATAAATAGAGGCGCGTTTGCTAGTTATGTAAATTGCATGTCGTCTTTGGCTGCTCAGGCTGAGAAACTAGCAAAAGAAGAACGGGATGTAGAACAGAAGCCTTTGCGAAAACACAATATTCACCTTCCACCGTGTGATACCGATGTTTTCAAAGGCGATTATCTGTATTGGCCAACATTTCGAGATATGTTCACGGCCATTTACATCTCGAATCAGGAGCTTACTCCAGTTGAGAAGCTATATTACCTCAACCAAAAAACCATAGGGGAAGCCAAAGACATTGTGAATAAGTGCCTTATGACTAATGAAGGTTTCGCCACAGCGTGGAACAATTTGTGTGAGCGATACGAAAATAAGCGTATCCTCGTTAATACACAATTCAAAATTCTGTTTAATCTTAATTCCGTTGATAGTGAGTGTGGTAGCTCTATAAAAAGATTGCAGCGCGATATTAACAATTGCTTGTCTTCCCTACAAAGTCATCAAATTGACATTTCAAATTGGGACGCAATTATTGTGTATCTTTGCTCTACTAAATTGCCTGACAGTACTTTGGCTCCATGGGGGCAAACTATAGACCACACAGGCGCCTTACCGAAGTGGGAAGATATGGACAAGTTCCTATCTAACAGGTTTCAAACCCTGGAAACCCTGACAGGCTTAAAGGATACAAAAGCGGTTAAAGCGCCAAAGCGGCAAAACACCAAAAACCCTTCAGAAGACCATACCAAAAGACTTGGTGTATTCCAAGCAAGCGTGACCAAGTTTACTTGTACAATGTGCCAAACGAATGAGCACAAACTACGCCGCTGTTCCAAATTTTTGAAGCTTACGCCTGATGAGAGGTTTAATTTCTTAAAGAGCAACAACAGTTGCCTGAATTGTTTGAGTGCTGCACACACCGTGACAAGTTGCACAAGCCCCTTTAATTGCAGCACTTGCCAGTCGCGACATCACTCGCTCCTGCACATTCAGACAAATGAGCAAAAGGCAACACCGGCTCGCACGCCGACTGGACCTGTCAATGACAATGCATCATCCTCCCAACAGGCTCAAGCAAAGCGCAGCTTTAATAATAGAACTCATAACAATAAAAGCAAAAACGTTAAGTCTTGTTATGCTAACACGAATTCAGGTGTGCTCCTAGGAACAGCTTGCGTAAGTATACGTCTCAATGGCACAGATTTTTCTGCTCGAGCACTTATTGATTCTGGTTCTGAGTGTTCGTTCATAACAGAACGAGTCAAACGCAGAATCAACCTGCCAGCTAAGAGAATGCATGCCCAAGTCTCGGGCATTACGAATGCAACCTCTGCGCAGGTTAAAGAGGCATGCAGCATAGAACTTCGATCCCCAGTTGATCCATTGTTCAGCCTGCACGCAACGGTGCTCGTCCTAACAAAACTAACTGGAAATCGACCATCCTGTCATAGCAGCGCCATGACTATGCAGGCATTTCCAGGTCTTGTTCTAGCTGATAAACGGTTCTACGTTAATGAAGAAAGAGACCTCGTACTTGGCGGAGATATTTATCCCCAAATTATTTTATGCGGCCTGAAGAAAAATGTACTCAGTACACTTCTCGCCCAAGAAACCGTGTTCGGTTGGATATTAACCGGTTGCACAGATGCACCCAATCCAACCAACAATATAGTTTCGCATCACAGTGAAATTGCCTTGGACAAACAACTTACTGCATTCTGGGAACTAGAAGACATATCAAAAACCTAAAACTTGAACGAAGACGACAAATACTGTGATGAGCTTTATCGGAAGACAACTCGTAGACGAGAAGACGGAAAATACGTAGTCTCGCTACTATTTCGGCAGGAATTTCCCGCAAACATCTGCCTAGGCCCTTCTCTTAAAAAAGCATGCTCTCAGTTCTTCCGGAATGAGACACGGCTTGCAAAGGACACCATCCTACAAAAAGAGTATAATAGGGTACCAGCTGAATATGAATCACTAGGACACATGTCCAGAATAAATGATAGTATTTCAGCAGACTCTTCCGATAACTACTTTTTGCCTCACCACGCTGTCATAAAGGCAGAAAGTACTTCCACCAAAGTTCGAGTCGTCTTTAATGCCTCAAGTCCAACGGCTAATGGCACAGGTCTGAACGATGTACTTCTCCCATGTCCAGTTCTCCAAGCAGATCTTCCGATCCTTATACTCCGCTGGAGGTTATACAGATATGTTTTTAATAGTGACATCGAGAAGATGTACCGACAAATTTGGGTGGATAGCAACCATACCAAATATCCGCGGATAGTTTTCCGTACAAACCCGAACTAACCTGTAGGTCTATACGAATTAAAGACTGTCACTTTCGGGATTAATTGTGCTCCTTACCTCGCGATAAGGACACTTCTACAACTGGCTGACGATGTAGAAAGCTCTTCCCCAATAGCATCTAACATACTACGGAAATGCATGTATGTGGATGACGTGCTAGCTGGAGGACATAGCAT
>NW_016158569.1:72647-75580 GCF_001687245.7 Rhagoletis zephyria | reverse complement strand
TTTGGGTGGATAGCAACCATACCAAATATCAGCGGATAGTTTTCCGTACAAACCCGAACGAACCTGTAGGTCTATACGAATTAAAGACTGTCACCTTCGGGATTAATTAAGCTCCTTACCTCGCGATAAGGACACTTCTACAACTGGCTGACGATGTAGAAAGCTCTTCCCCAATAGCATCTAATATACTACGGAAATGCATGTATGTGGATGACGTGCTAGCTGGAGGACATAGCATCGACTCTACCGTAAAAGCAAGAGATGAAATCTCTGAAGTACTACGGTCAGCCGGTGGACCNGTCTATACGAATTAAAGACTGTCACTTTCGGGATTAATTGTGCTCCTTACCTCGCGATAAGGACACTTCTACAACTGGCTGACGATGTAGAAAGCTCTTCCCCAATAGCATCTAACATACTACGGAAATGCATGTATGTGGATGACGTGCTAGCTGGAGGACATAGCATCGACTCTACCGTAAAAGCAAGAGATGAAATCTCTGAAGTACTACGGTCAGCCGGTGGACCTCAAACTGTGCGGAAATTCTAAAGGACATCCCAAAAACGGATTTACTCAGTGAAGACTTTTTGGCATTCGAAGACACCAGCACGGTTAAGGCTCTTGGCATAAGATGGAATGCCCATACGGATCTTTTCTATTTCATGGCAAGACCATTGGAGGACCGCGATACACTTACAAAAAGGGCGATACTATCAGCTATCGACGCAATAGTCGTCGTGGCCAAAATACTCATGCAAAGTATTTGGCTAGAAGGCACAGACTGGGATGAGACTATGTCTTCTATAACTTTGGAACGCTGGCAGAATTTTACCAAACATTACCATGAAATAGACAATATTAGAATACCTCGATGGGTACACTTCGCACCAGGAGATAACATCGAGCATATGCAGCAGGCATACATGCGCGTCAAAAGAGATGACAAAGTTTTTGGCAACCTTCTTTTGGCAAAAACCAAAGTAGCTCCTGTCAAAACAATATCGCTACCACGACTAGAGCTTTGCGGAGCCGTACTGCTCGCGGAAATCATAGAATCCGTAATCAACAACCTCAACCTAGGGCAAGTTAAAACATATCTTTGGACAGATTCGACCATCGTACTCGCATGGATACGAAAGCCGCCTTGTTCTTGGTCAACTTTCGTCGCACACCGAATTACGAAAATAGTAGAAAAGGTCGGTAACAAGGACTGGTTACATGTAGACTCGGCTTCTAATCCAGCCGACTTGGCTAGCAGAGGATTGCCTGCGTCAGAGTTGGTGACCAATTTTTTGTGGTGGCAGGGACCTTCTTGCCTGCAAGAAGACAACTCTAAGTGGCCCGCTCAAGAAATTACCTATCACACAGAATTTGAAGAAAAAAGAGCGCACGCTTATGCCTCTACAAAAGAAAACAATATCGATATTCTTGACCGATTTTCGGATCTACCGAGAGCTTTGAGAGTGTTATCATATGTCATGAGATTCTACCGAAGAACTCACCCGAAAACAAAAGCTTCATTTCAGGAAATTTCTTGGTTAACTTCACCAGATGAAATTAAGACGACGACACATCTCTTGATAAAAATCGACCAGAAGAAACACTACGGTGAAGAATACAGGAATTTAAAAACTAGAAAATCCATCGATGCAAAGAGTGAAATCCTTCCGCTTAATCCGTCCGTCGACAAGCACGACATCATCAGGGCTGGAGGTGGCCTCGGAGCATCCCAGGACTTAGCATATAATGAGCGCCACCTAATCATTATCCCGTATAATTGCAGATTGTCTCGTCTTATCGTCCTGTTGATCCACCAAGTCTCCTTGCACGGAGAAAATCAACTCATGCTACGCCTCATCCGTACCCAGTACTGGATTCCCAGAATAAAAAATATGATTAGGTCTAATATCCAAAATTGTAAAATTTGTACCATCTACAAAAAACGATCTCAGACGCAAATTATGGGAACTCTTCCTCAGGAACGCACAACATTTACGCGCGCGTTCACGAATACCGGAGTAGACTTTACAGGACCTTTTGAAATTAAAAGTTACCGCANATCTACAAAAAACGATCTCAGACGCAAATTATGGGAACTCTTCCTCAGGAACGCACAACATTTACGCGCGCGTTCACGAATACCGGAGTAGACTTTACAGGACCATTTGAAATTAAAAGTTACCGCAGTAGAGGTTGCCGCATTTCCAAAGGGTATGTTTGCCTCTTCGTTTGTTTCACTACTAAAGCGATTCACTTAGAAGCTACCAGTGATCTTATCACTCCATCCTTTCTAGCAGCATTCGCTCGGTTCGTGGCTAGAAGAGGATGCCCGAAAAATGTCTACTCCGACAATGGTACAAAATTTGTCGGCGCTTCGCGATCTTTACGATATGAATTCAAAACTTTTTTGTCTGACGCGCGAGACAAAACGATTTCAAAATATAACCACCAAATACTTACGTGGCATTTTATACCCGCTGCAGCCCCTCACATGGGAGGACTGTGGGAAGCAGGTGTAAAAAGCTTTAAAAGCCACTTTAAAAAGGTGGCATCCGCTCACAAATACACCTTTGAAGAGCTCAGTACGCTTTTGCGCCGGATTGAGGCGTGCCTCAATTCGCGACCACTGAGTCCCTCTTCAAATGAGCCAAATGACCTGGAGCCGCTTACTCCCGGCCATTTTCTCACGGGTGGACATCTTATGGCTCCTCCAGAACCTGATGTGAATGAGAACCCTGCCTCCATCGTCAATCGATGGCAAAAACTAAAAGCACTGCATCAGACGTTTTGCAGGCGATGGAAAGTGGAGTACTTAGCCGAACTACAAAAGCGAATTAAATGGAAGCACCCCAAGGAGAATATGAAAACAGGTGATCTTGTAGTTATCAGGGAAGACAATCTACCCCCAACTGAATGGAGGTTGGGGCGAGTT
>NW_016158569.1:65899-71547 GCF_001687245.7 Rhagoletis zephyria | reverse complement strand
CAGCTTCTTTTTGTTTGCGTTTTGTTGTTCGTAATCGCACAATACGCAGCATGTCGTTATGCCAGCAATCCCTAATAAAAGACACAAACCAATTAGGTCTCGAATAAACGGTTAACAACAAAAAAAGAAGGTAAGAACATAAAATTTTGTTACCAGACCAACGACATTTCCAACAAGGATGATGATGGAAGTAGTAGAAAACCAGGATACTACCCCGAAGAGAACCGTCAGCTGGAATGGGGACCCGCAAGCCAGACTGGAACCTATACCATTGAATAAAGACTTAAAATTTCACTTGGGTTTTGATGATACAGGCATCCAGATTATGTGCAATTGACCAAGTAAATTTTGCATGCGCGGGGTGTATTTCGAACACAATAATTTTTTTAATTATCCCCAGTAGAAAACAAACAGGATCTATAATTGTTTTCCTTCGTATTCGGACATTCTTCAAAATACGCGTCAATATCGTTGTAGTAGTCCATGTCAGAGATTTTTTAATATTCATACATAAACGAATATATATTTCATATTACGATAAAGCAATTTGCATTGTAAGATTATGTTATTTTACTAAACGCTACGCCATAAAGTATTAATTTAAAGCAAACGAAAACCTAATATTATCAAATAATAAAATATTAATAGTAAATACTACTTTACGTAGGTTTATTAAAGTGTCGATAAATTCCAAAATCGTCCACATTGTATACATCTGTATTTAGCTGTACACCAAAAAGACATGCAACTTCTTCATACGATATTTCGTCGTTCTGCCGCATGCTGTGTATTTGATCCAATACTTCACGCAAGCGATTACGAGTAAACCTTTTGGCGGCATGAGCTTTTATAAGTAACAACAGATTTTCCTTAGTATTCCAATAAAATGGATATCGGTTCTTGTCGAAATACTCTATTATGCGTCGAATAATAGCAATAATAATATCAATCTATGTTTCCTTAGATTGCTGAGGTCTTTTTTTGTTTCTTAAGTTGGCAAAATAAAATTTTACTAAAACAACTTTTGTTACAAAACAGCATCTCATAATCACAAAATAGTTTAGGAAGAATTAGCCTATGTATGAACTCATTAGATGTGCTTGCCAAGCTTTCCACTTTCAAACTGCTGTTCCTTCCAAAGTGAGCGGCAGTCGTCAATTATAAAATCATAAAACAGCGAGATGACAGGAACTGTAGCCAAATGCCATAAGGCGTGTGCGTCTATAAGCCACAAAATTGGTGGGAAGTCCAATAGCTCTAAACTCATAGACATGCCGAATAAAATATAGAAGCGGATAATTTTACGGTAATATGCACGCCGATGTCGTTCCAAATAACACCAAACAAACCATCCCAGTGCGGAGATTATACCAGTAACAATATTTGTCGTCATATTTAAAGAGTAACTAAATTTGCCTAAGCTCAGGTACGCAAAGTAATTTACAAAGAACGAGAGAAATATCAATGAAATTAAGCCTCGTAATATGAGCGACTGCCGGTATATGATCCGCATAACCATACAATAAAGTGACACGAGTACAATACTGTAAGCGAAAGCGTAATCCATTAACTCTGTCACAGGAAAATCTCTTGTATGAAAAACTGTCGACCATATCCAACCATTAATACATACAAATGAGAAAATATGCCACAACTTATAGCATGAACTATCCGGACGCACCTCAGTACGAAAGCGTCGTAGCATGCGAATGTGAACAACCAAATTACAAATAGAAAACAACACCGAGGCTGGTTCTTGAGTACCAAGAAAACGGAGGAATGGCCACTTTCCATAAAACTGTGGTACGTCCCAACCGCGTTCTGCAAACGCATCCACTGTGCGCCACATACAACCATATTGGCATTCATCCGCACAGTTCCAAGCAAACGCTTTGTCGAATATCGACTGTTGATAATATTTAACGGCCTGCTCCTGAAGCTCTACGCCATCTGCACTACAATTTTGCCGTTCGCAGTTTTGTCTACAATTGTGAAAGAATTGTGTACGATCTCCAATAGAGCCGTGGCAACCTAATACTAAGAACGCAAGTACTAAAAAATATATATATGGTAACACTGAACTAGACATGATAATAATTATTTTAACTATTTTCCAAAAAACTAAGCTCGTACCACTTTGTTTTAAGCATTATTCCACTCTTTTTCCAAATCTAAGCCCTGTACTATTAATCCTTTCACAATATTGGTTACAATACCGCCAGCAGCGTACTCGCCGTTGCTGAAGAATGGCAAATCCTGCGTGCCAAATACGCTGCAGCGTCCGCGTTGCGGAATCTTGATAAACGATGGATACTTCGTGCGTATTACACCAAAAGGCATGAACTTCGAAAAATCCAATATTATTGAACAATCGAAAGCGCTAGCTTTATACCTTAAGCTCACGAGCAAGGGACCAATTATTGGATCATTTCGTAATATTTCCATTAGATAAACACGTATTAATTCAAAATCTTTTACCAAAACACTGCTGGAATTCTCCACTGAAATTGCATTTGCAATGTTTTGAAAATGGCTGTAGAAGGCCGACCTTTGTGTGCTATACGACATTGTATACAAAGTTTAATTTGTGTTTAATCGGTATCTTATTTATTTTGTTGGTTTTTCAAAAAAAACTAAAACGTTTTCTTTTGGAACGAAAAACTACGCATTTCCAAAAATTCAGTCCAGAAAAGCCAGCAAATTAATCGGGTACATACTTCGATTAAGTCCCTCGATGTTGGTGTTATTTGCCGAAAAATAACACCAGCAGAAACTATGCCAAGCAACATCCTGTTATTAAGAANACGATATTTTACGCATACTCACCTAACCTTAAGATTACACAACCGCCGCGTGCCAGAAAAATATAATTGAAATGAGATATGAATTCGCCGTGTATGTATACGGATTTCCATTGAATTCATTCTGACATTTTTTGCAATGCAGAAATATCATTTCACCTTGTATGTATGTATACGGTTTTCCATTGTATAAATTCGCCTTGAATGGTTTCTGACAATTGTACCAATCTACATACATACATGCATTCCACAAAGTGAACGTAGTATGTCGGTCAGCGTTCCGAACTCACTGCAATGGCAGTAAATCTACTACACTTTTTAGCGAAATTGAATTTTCTACTGCGGTTCTCAACTCTTGAATTTTTTACCACAACTTGAATTATTACAATATATTTTGAGTCAGTAAATATGTTTCTGCAACAAAGCATATAGTTATAAAATATAGATACATACGTAGAATATATTTTATGGTTGGTATAAAAATGTAAAAATCTAAAATCCACGGCAGTTAAAATTCGTTTTACAGCGTTATAGTTTTAAATTCAGTGCAGTTTACGAATTAAGTCCGAACAGTGATATCGGTTCGAAGTACAGAAGCGTTTCGTAATTCATTTTCACTCGCTGGTTGTACTAAAACAAATACACTTTTAACTACTAAAAGATGCATTGTCATAAGCACATATCAATGCACTAACTTTTTATAAATATTTCACATATTTTTTATGTAAAATTCAAAAGGGAATAAGACATTTTGTAATAAAAATTGAAATTAAACTTATGTATTCCGCTGCATATGAGCTACCCTGTTTTTGGCCGAGTATCACCTACAATGGCATCCAAACCTTTTTTTTGGGTGGCAGGCTAGTTGTAGGGTTGCGAGAATGACTAAAGCTCTCCAAATGTAGAGTAATACGTTTTCGACAACTTCATGCAATGAAGTTGAGCTGCTAATGACGAATATTAGTAGATCAAGTAATCAACGGAAATGATCTTTTTCTTAAGAGCACTTAATATTGGCACTTCCAAACATCATTTACAATTTTCGATGTAATAAAAATTTAACTTTGCCAATGCATTCCTGCATAATGGAAGGTATGGCACTTGTGCGATCCACCCTTCATTTTTGTGGGTCGCAAGCCGACATTAAGCCATATTTACACGTGTTAGTTTGTGAAATACAAATAATTAAAAATAATGCCATGTTCCCACTTACCAAATCTTATTTATCTAATAAAGGAAGTAACTTATGTCAAGTATTAGACAATTTCCACCCCAATTACTCGCCACCCAACAATATTTAAATAGATGGTTCACGATACCAACGGATCGTAAAAAATTTACCCATTTATTGCAGCAATCATGACTCGCTTCGCTCAAATGTTGAAGAAAACGGCACAACACGCACATCGTTATCCTAAAGCCTGTCGTTTATGCAACGGCAGACACCCGATAAGGCTGTGTCCGGTCTACCGCGCGAAAAATCCGGAAGAAAGATTGCGCGAAGCGCTCTTGGGAAAATTCTGCAGCAATTGCTTGGCCATGGAATATCGCACTGAAAACTGCACAAGTGCGGAGAGATGTCGCCGATGCCATGACAAGCATCACACCACCCTCAACCTGGACCCAGTCGGCAGGAGACCCTGGAGTCAACAGGTTGACGAGGAAGAAGACGAGTTGGATGTGATCTCGATTTATGCGTCCGAATCCGGAACGGAAACTCGGTCTTTCCGTCCGGAACCGGAAACTTTAGAAAGGATCGAACCCGGAGCGGAGACTCGGACTCTCCGCCCGAACAGCGACATGGGAGCGGAGACCCGGACTTTCCGACCCCCACTCAACCACGAGACTCAAAGGTTGGCTGAATCGGAAACAAGGTCTTTCCGATCACGCCGACGAACACGACGAACCCGCGGAGCGGAAACCAACTTCGTCAGCAGAGCAGAACGGTGGCAAGGTATCGCCAGTTAAGAGCGTCAGGCAGCTTCCGAAACGGGCTCACAGACGGAATAATGCACACGCAAGTGTTACGACCCATGATTTCTATCGCACCAACGGCAGTTATCAAGATCGAATTAGGAGGAAGATTGCATCTTATCCGGGCCCTAATAGACGCACGTACGCCGTCAACTTTGATAGCGCGAGACCTTGCGAGAGACCTTGGTTACAAATCACTCGAGTAGGGAACCAACTGGGCTGCTTTCTGTGCCTTAGAGGGAAGCACGGCGTTAACGAAAAAGTGGCAACCCATGCGAAAATAATAAATAATTTCCGCCCAAAAGCATCGACCCGACGATAGTTGCTACTTATCACATCAGACTCGCCGACCCGAATTTCTTCGAATCTTCTCCAATTCGAATCGTGCTCGGCGCGGACGTGTATGCCGAAATTATTATGCCCGGTAGTCTGCCGACGTCCTTTGGGCCCTTGTTGGCCCAAAGTACAATATTTGGTTGGGTACTCTCGGGCGCCTACCGCGCTCAATCAAAAAAAAATAAAAAATAAATAATTCTTTGCAATAACATCTTTTTTCTTAATCTTGTTTATAATGAATTTTTGTATATGTTTATTTTAGTTTTTTATTTCTAAATAAAAGAGCATTGAATTATGACCACGTCTGTACCTTTATTTCTCTCTCATCTCCCAGCAGTAGGAAGAAGAACGGACATTAACGCACTGGTCCCCGGAGATATTTTGTTTTGCAGTTTTGAGAAAACAATAAAAATGACTGCAATTGTAAACAGACGCAGGTGAGCCTGGTAGCTGCATCGTAACAAATCATTTTCCAGATGTTGCTTATCGCAAGGGGGCCGGTATGTTTAGGCCTTCAGCCTAAATATTACTTATTTA
>NW_016158569.1:42222-64916 GCF_001687245.7 Rhagoletis zephyria | reverse complement strand
ATTTCCATGTGCATTATTCCCCTTGAATTTGACAATTTACTTCCAACCAACCAACTGCCGCTACAGCAGTTTCACTTCATAAATTCAAGAAGTGTTCTTACCCTTTCAGTTCCCCTACTTCTTATGTATCTGTCATTGTCTCCATTTTCGTCTTTATCTTCACTTTTGCCTTCTTTTTTTGACTTCATCTTCATTCATTCATTTCTTCATGTTCATATTTATCTTTATTTCAAAGCTTAATTTCAAATGTGTAGTGAAACAACAGGCGAAACATGTCAAATTGAACATGTTGCAGCAACATGTATACACAATTCGAAAAGGTTTAAACGACGGTTTTGGCCGTAATTTTCAATCAATTGTAAAACCATAAAAACTCATCTACGAAAAATGCCTTTCCAACGGTGTTCTTGGTTTTGAAATCGGTTCGGTATAATCGCCAAACGAACGCAGACAAAATTTATGTTAGCGTATTAATATATAGATATTTCCCTGCAGTAAAATTTAGAGACAGTCTCTTAAAGCGCTAGTTCCGCCCTTCACATTTCAGAACTATCTCTGAACTAGTGCAAAACGGCTGCAGAGAGGGACAGTTGAAACTTTCGGTGTGTTAGTTGCGCTCTGTTGAGAAGTAAATGCACAAATTCTCACTTCTCGTACAATACGAAAATAGCTCAGCGGGAAGACCTCCGACTCTAATATCGTTGGTCACGAGTCCAAGTCGCGGAGGAGGCAGTTGTGATTTTCAGATTTAATAAATTTAAATTGTTGAGTGCCGTTTAAAAATTGAACAGAAAATGATGATAAAAAATTAATAAAATGCAATCTGCAAAAGAACAGAAAAAATGGAAAAAATTAAAAAAATCGAATAATCAAAATTTTTTCATAAAAAAGTTATCTGTCCGAAATGGAAACGGTTTAGAAAAGGAAAAATATCCAATAATCTAGTTTTAAATTTTTTGTTTTCCATAAAAAACATATTGTCCCAGAACTGTCGAAAATGGAACCAGTTCAGTACTAGTTCGAAAGTTCTGCAGAGTTGGCAATTTCCCCTTCGTAGGACATCGCCATGTAAAAAGAGACAGTTGAAAGCATTGCGTTGGGATAGATCGAGAACCAGTACCGCCTCTTAAGGAGCTAGTTCTGCGCTAGTTCTGAACTAGCACGATTTACTGCAGGGATGTTTATGTGCATACACAGATACATGCATGCGCACATGGGGTAGTATGCTCGGTTAATTTTAATATCCCGCCGGATAATGAACTCTCGTCAAGTTTCCCCTTAACGTCAGTTATTGTCCGGCGGTCCGATTTAAGGTCCCGTAAACTTTTCTAAACACTTCGGTTCAGAAGATCAACGCGAGCAGAGNACTAGTGCAAAACGGCTGCAGAGAGGGACAGTTGAAACTTTCGGTGTGTTAGTTGCGCTCTGTTGAGAAGTAAATGCACAAATTCTCACTTCTCGTACAATACGAAAATAGCTCAGCGGGAAGACCTCCGACTCTAATATCGTTGGTCACGAGTCCAAGTCGCGGAGGAGGCAGTTGTGATTTTCAGATTTAATAAATTTAAATTGTTGAGTGCCGTTTAAAAATTGAACAGAAAATGATGATAAAAAATTAATAAAATGCAATCTGCAAAAGAACAGAAAAAATGGAAAAAATTAAAAAAATCGAATAATCAAAATTTTTTCATAAAAAAGTTATCTGTCCGAAATGGAAACGGTTTAGAAAAGGAAAAATATCCAATAATCTAGTTTTAAATTTTTTGTTTTCCATAAAAAACATATTGTCCCAGAACTGTCGAAAATGGAACCAGTTCAGTACTAGTTCGAAAGTTCTGCAGAGTTGGCAATTTCCCCTTCGTAGGACATCGCCATGTAAAAAGAGACAGTTGAAAGCATTGCGTTGGGATAGATCGAGAACCAGTACCGCCTCTTAAGGAGCTAGTTCTGCGCTAGTTCTGAACTAGCACGATTTACTGCAGGGATGTTTATGTGCATACACAGATACATGCATGCGCACATGGGGTAGTATGCTCGGTTAATTTTAATATCCCGCCGGATAATGAACTCTCGTCAAGTTTCCCCTTAACGTCAGTTATTGTCCGGCGGTCCGATTTAAGGTCCCGTAAACTTTTCTAAACACTTCGGTTCAGAAGATCAACGCGAGCAGAGCAGCTACCAAGCCACTCCCGTCCAAAGGTATTCAAATATTGTATTATTCCACATTTATATATATATATCTATACGGAAATAAATCGACTCTTGATTGAATTCACCATTAACATCAAAATATCTTGGTTCTCTTTATTTCTTTCTATCATATTTGCACCGGAACGTAATTCCCAATCGCTCCCGTGTAAACAGGGGCTCTGTAATAGAATCGTAATGACAGAGGTCGTAGGGAAGAGGTCGCGAACCCCCCAGCCACTGCTTTCTAGCTGTAAAGACGGGCCCCGACAGATCTCGCTCCCAACGGTCAAAATATGAGGACTCTGAAGCGGGTAATTCGCACATATTACTCCCTGGTTGTATCTCGTTACTTCTTTTCTTTAGAAATTAGAATAAACGTTTTTTGTCGGAGTGATATTTGTGTGTCTTTCACCGAATCACCTGATCACCTGATGAATTACAAAAAATTGCGCCCAACTTGGGGCAGCAAACTGCAAAAGACTATTTTCTTATCGTTAAGGTTGTAAACTGACTTCGGTTAAAGAGCCAAAATTTGCTGCTTCAACCCGTGGTTAGGTAATTTTCACTTTGTAAAATTAAGTAACGGACCTTTCAATAGTAAACGAATTTTTCTATTTAATTTTGTTGTAATGCCTTCGGTGTTAAAATAAGTTGTAGATCCTTGCTGGATCTTCGACTATTTGGCGGGTTAAAGACCAGGTAGATTTCGACCGCTTGGCTCTCTGCAGCTCCTTTTTGGCTACTTTAGGAATTATGCAAATGAAATGTAAGTTTAGGCAGACGCATATGAGTGTTCGTAGTTTTAAAGAATACAAAAAAAGATAAAGTATTGATTTGGATTTACTAAATTTTAGCTCCAGGTAGCAGTATTATTGAAATTATAAAATCTATGTACCTACTCAAATCCATAACCCAAGTGATTAATTTTTTTTTAATTAAATAAATTTTATTTGCGCACTGACAACCAATCCTTACCCTTTACAAATTACCATATACGGAAAACATTGCAACATTCATTTTGTTGAAATTTAAATTGGTAATTATTCTTTGATTATTACTTTTTTTTATACATTTTTGGTTACTAAAATGGCAGTTGTTCAGAGTAACGAGAACTTGACAGCTATTCCTGACAGTGATGTTTGTGCATGCACGATATGCCTGCAGGACATGAAACCCGAGCAAGATTGCCTGATAACGCTCTGTAATCACGTTTATCACAACCAATGTATTACCCATTGGCTTATTGATTCACAAGAATGTCCCTGTTGTAGGAGAACTTGTAGGCAACGCGACCTCAAAAAGATTAATTTGAAGCAACGTCCACAAGAGCAATTTCCATTTCCATTTCACGAGGTCGAGGAAGAGCTCAAGGAGCCGCGCCTCGATACCATACAAGACAAGCACAGCGTAAACTTTATGAGGAAGCTGCAGCTGATGCATCAAATCTACCCGGAAATGACCGAAATCTTTCACTTCCAGCACTTGATGCTCATAATTCGCCATCCAATGCTGATGGCAGCAATACGCATCATTCCGCACCAAACGGCGCTCGCTCCTTTCACCACCGACATGGTCGGCATAACCAAAATTTTAATTAAGGTCAAAACACAAATGCTATTGACTACAGACAGATTGGTCAAATGGTTGAAACGACAGTTCAACGTATGCTCGCAAACTTGAATTTACGAACCCCTCCATCAAATGCCCCAAACGGTGCTTTTCTAAATGCTAATATAGCCAATGGTCAGTTATCACATCCGAATAATATTAATACCAATTTTGACTTTTTGCGACCAGATAGGGTAACTACCATTATACAAAACTGGCGCATTACTTTTGATGGCTCATCAGAAGGCCTGAGTTGTGAAGAATTTACCCTGCAGTCAAATGTACTAGTTGTAAACTACCTCACAGCTAGTATGAACCGCATGCCCTACTAGTCAGCCAACTATCTTTTTTCCATGCAATCAACTGGTATTTTTAACATGGGGATGTCCTACGAGATGGCAATTGTCAGATTTACCAGTCTCATACTAGTTCAAAATAGACAGAAAAATACTAGTCCAATTATGGACCAAAACAACTACTTTGGAAATCAAAAAATAAAATGAATTCATGAATATACAATAAAAAACTTTTGATTAAGTACACTTTAATACATTACATATTTTTATTTAGCAGTCCTATATTTGCCAATAAAGCTCACAAAGTTCTTGCCATTTACGCGCTCCACGTGTTCAATTGATAAAGCATACTATCCGGAACTTTCTAAGTAAAATTTCATTGTCTCATCAAGCGAAATAAGTTTAAAAGCGAAATAACAATGCCACCTACGCGCTCTCTACAGTCCCAAGAGCGGTCGCACGCGTCAAACGCATGAACTCCGGATTTGTAGTAAACACGTCGCAGAGCTTGATGGGTAGCTAGAGGATCGCGAGGACAAGAAAAGTGTTTGCGGTATCCGAACTACGGTGATCACAGGCTTTGCGAGAGCGCACGTTGACGACAGCAAAATAAAAAAAAATATAAAAACAAGCAAGGCCGGCCACGCGCACATGACGCCCTGAATCTTGTTTACCAAAGCCAAGTTTACCAGTCCCGAATTGCAGGCGTTGCGAATGATTTCGAAATATTCCCAAAATCGCGTAAAAAGCAGTGTCGAAAGTAGACTTACTATACAGGAAATGCAGGCGGCAACAATATAGTCCAAAGTAGTGAAAAAGTGCGAATTTGTCTAAATACTAGATTTTCTGGTAAAGAATCCGCAGTGCACGGATAAATTCTTGATTCTTTTATAATTTTCCTCTACACTGTTGTTGCCATTTTCTTAAATCTAGTTATAAATAATGGTTAAACTCTTACACAAAAAAATTCAGCGGAAAAATTTACTGTGTTAGGAAAAAATTAAGTGTAAAGAAAATGCCTCTGACTGCGCCCTGATTAAAATGTTATAATATTCATTACATTAAAGGTTACTGTTAAAATTTGATCAAACCACGCCTAAAACTACAATCCCGATCATTAAAATTATCGGTAAAATATACCTACAAAAAAATGCTCGTATTAACTTGTGGAAATGTGTTAATTCGTCCAAAAAAAAATCTGATGTACATGTTAGGATTCTTATAATAACATAAAGATCGCTAAGTGAACAATAGCAAGCATCAAGGTCAAACATATACATACTTAATTATTTTCTGATAGCAAACATCAGCCATCCGTGATACACACCTGCACATACATACATGGAGGTACCTTCATCGATGGACATGTTTCGGTAAGTCAATCTAACATTTTACTTATTTAGTATGTTTTACAAAACTTCATTTATGTATGTAATTTTGGAATTTATCATCGAACAGAACTCTATGCTAAGGCTGCTATGCTAGCAGCATTGCTTGTATAAAATTATTTAAGTCCGCCTTCCTAGCAGAGATCAAACCGCCAGCCGTGCACTTTGGCATAGCCCTGCAGCGGAAATACTATTACAGAACTAGTGAGTTCACCAGTTTTCGGGAGTCGAATACCGGTACCTTGCAAATCTACCAGCCATGCTTTCTACTGTCGCATTTAGCATGGAGTTGTCCTAGGAGGTGACAATTGACTCCCGCTGCGTAACTTTTCACTAGTACTTGTAGTAGTAACATGTAACCTGGAACCGAACCACTTTTTTTTCGTTGTGCACTTCACATATACTTTTTCATAATTAAAAAAAAAAAAACGAAAACAAAGATTTTAAATTATATGTTCCGCATAGAGAGATTTGAACTTGAACACTTTCGGCCGCAACTAATTGCAGCCAGCATCTTTGCGCTCTCAGCTACAGGCACAACATGTAACTGTGCTTTCAAATGTTCGCTTTGAATCAAGCCAGGCAACGATAGTTCAAATTTAAATTTGTCTTTGCTATTAGGTGTGTACTCGTATTCAGAGGACAAAATTCTCCAACAGCAAAATTTATGAGAATTTAGCAGCATTCGCTCTTAAAGAGACGAAACATCAACAGAAGTACGAGAACGCAAAATTTGCAAAAACTTGCAACCTTCGAAACAGCTGATCACTTGCACAGTTGCCACTGGTGATTAATTTGGCAATTTATTTTCTGTTTGGTACATTTTCTCCCGATTTGGCATTTTATACAATTGAATAGTTTTCGATAAGAAAAACATTTTTAAAATACAAATGAGCGAGGTACCAAAATAGAAAATATAATCTTCTCAGAAAATTTAGTAATCCTGAATGACGGGTCCCCCACTCATTTTTCTACCAACAACACATTCTCCCATGTAGACCTAACGTTAGTACCCTCCCAATTTAGCCCAAATTGCAGTTGGAGGGCGTTAAACAATTTGTACAGTAGCGACCATTACCCCATCCTCACAGTTATTCAAACCAAGTTAGACCCGTGTCGCCTTACCAGAGCTCCGAAATTCAACACCGATGATGCCAATTGTGAACTTTATCAATCAATGTGTGAAAAAACCTTTAAAGTGTGGAACACCTCTAACATCAGTTGACCGCCAATATCACAAAATCCATTAAATCGCCTGCTAATATTGCTATACCACAAAGTAATATTACCCCTTTAAAAACCTACTCAGCATGGTGGAACAATAGTCTGAGCATCCTAAGAACCAGGAAACAAACCCTATGGCACACATATAAATCATCACCTTCTACTCCCAACTTAATAGAATACAAAAAGGCGAATGCATTATTCAAAAGAAATGTTAAAATAGCTAAAGCAAACTCTATCGCTAAATTCACGGCCGACATTAACTCATCCTCCACCCCAAAAAAAGTCTGGTCGAAAATCAAGGCTCTAACCGGACTCCCACCTACTCCGATTAGTATCATTCAACTGCCAAACAGCTATCAGCTATACTCCTTCCGATTCCGAAGCCCAACAAGCCAACTAATGACATCAACAGTTATCGGCCGATTTCCCTGTTACCCTGCCTGAGTAAAATTCTGGAAAAAATGCTTACCAAAAGGCTGTGGTTGGTCAATAAAAACAATTTAATTAATCACAACCAAGCTGCATTCAGAAATACCCATAGCACCCTCGACCCACTTCTCCTCTTTCAACACTTTGTCAGTGACGCACTTTCAACAAAAAATCACGTCACTGTTTTATCCAGACTTCGAAAAAGCTTTCAATCGAGTTGGTGCTCATACAGTCCTTGAGCAACTTTCTTTGTGGGGTATCGGTCCGAAAATATATAATCTAATCAAGTCGTGTCTCTCCGGACGCAGATTTCAAGTTAAAGCCAATGGCGTTTACTCCAACCCTTTCACACTCGCAAACGGCATCCCGAAAGCATCCCCGTTGTCTGTCATGCTCTTCACAATTGCCCTACAAAAACTCAACGAAATGGCATCAAAATATCGTAGCCTGCAATTTAGTATTTACGCCGACGACGCGTATTTTTACACCAGGGGAAAAGATCTAGCTAAAGTACAGGACACATTTACCATTTTACTTCAAGATATTAATTCTTGGGGGGATTTTTCTGGAGCAGTCCTATCCTACAACAAATGCAAAATCCTCCATATACGTATGCCGCAAGCACCACTGTTCCTCTGTGCGCATTAATATTGACAATACCGACATAGAAAATGTTAACCATCTTAAAATACTAGGTATTAAGCTCGACAGTAAAAATACGTACAAATATCACCGTTCTGAGCTCAGAACAAAACTTATTCCAAGGCTCAATATAATAAAATACCTGTAATCAAAAAATCTGCGTATCCACACTAACACGCTTGTCGATATAACTAGGGCGTTAGTTCTATCTAAGATCGATTATGGTCTCCCAATCTACGGTTGGGGCGCCGACTCCCATTTAAAGCTCCTGAATAAGCCCTACTATGCCGCGATTCGTCGTAGCATTAACGCATTTACCACGTCTCCGAATAAATGTGTGTTAGCCGAAGCCGGATTACCATCTATCCCTGAAAGACTATACTCCAACACGCTTAAACTCATACCAAAATTAATGAATACGACCAACAAACTCATGTTTGATACCTTTAGCATCGTGTCCCGCCACAAGCGTAGTCACAGTGTCATGTCCACCCTAAGACGTAGCATCTCTTACTGCAAAGACTTGGAAATCCAAATAGTAACCAAAAGACCCAGAGTTAGCCAGCAAGCACCATGGCTACTACAAACCTCATCCATCGATGACCAACTACATGCATACATTAAAAGCAATACATGCAATAGCACTTTCGTCCAACTTTTCAATGAGCTATTAAATAACAAAGAGCTAGCTGACTGGGTTCCAATATTCACGGATGGTTCCAAAACTGACCACAGTACTACATTCGCTGTTGTCGAAAAAAGCGGGGCACTCATATGCGGTGGATGGCTTCCAACTTATTCTTCCATCTTTGCTGCTGAAGCTCTCGCCATACAAAAGGCTATCGAATATGCATCGAATAAAAAAGGGAAGTTTGTCATTTGTTCAGATAGTTTCTCAGTCATCGAATCCGTAAAAAGTATTTACAACGACAACGAAATTGTCACTCAAATACGCGATCAACTGGTTAAAAACGGGAATAAAATTAAAATTATTCGGATTCCCAGCCACAAAGCCATACAAGGGAACGAACACGCCGACACGGCAGCCAAGAATATGTACCTAACTCCCTCCATCACTTTCCACTCTTCAGCTAAAAAAGATCTAATAAACCAACTTACCAACCACATTTCCTCTCTAAAACTCAACACTTGGTCCCAATTTCATCACCCATACACTGGTTTTAATCCCGAATGCAAAAAATCCGTTTATCCAACTTCCGTTCCGAAAGAACTTAGTACTTTCTTCACCTGTTTAAGGATAGGTCACACCAAACTAACCCACCAATACCTCCTCCTTGGCGCCCCCCTCCTTTATGCCCTTTTTGTGGGGATAACCTGGATATATTGCATATTCTTGATTTTTGCCCCTCCTTAGCCGCACAGCGTGCTCCCAAATTTGGCTCTATACCCCTATACTCCCTACTAAAAATCCTTGACGCCGACGGAATCGCTACCCTGTATAGCTTTTTTGTAGACCTAAATTTACATAAAATTTTATAAATAAGCTTAAGCCTAATATTGTAAATTCCTAGTCTGCTAGGTACAAATTAGTCACATACATATGTCCATAAGAATTAAGTATAAACGCACCGTAGGCCTCAGCAGCTAGTGTGCTAGTAATGTTGGTGCAATATTTTATATTTCATCAATAAATAATAATAATAATAATAATAATAATAATAATAATAATAATAATAAAATACAAATTGATTTTATCGGAATGACTCAGTTATTTTTCTCATAATTATTTGTGATATCACATGAAGACGCATTCAAAAACGAGACTATCTCCTCCAAACACCTAACATTGATCCAAAAACAATGTAATAGATATAGCTACAGATGTAGCTTTAAAATTATAAAATTTTAATTTCAACAATCAACCTACCAAAACCGAAAACTTCAGCAAAGCAACATTTCAGTATGCTGCATTTAAATCTATTTTGGTATATTTAAAGGTAAATTATGGTACAAACGAAAAATGTCATACGGCAACCATAGTCAGCACACACTAAAGTTTACAAACTGGAGATGAATAACAAATTAGCGAAAAATAAACACAACAAACGTTGTGCATATTAAATTTACTCCCTTTTTCGTTGTATACTAACATTAATAATAAAATTTGCAATAATTAACTCAAAAAGGCCATATTTTCTTTTGTTTATTTACAAACATGTGTTTGTGATCAGCTGATTTTCTTACTTGCAAGTTTTAGCTGGGAAAAATTTTTGCAGCTCTCTTTCAAATTTTGCTCTCTCAATTTCCCCTACTTTGCAAGTTTTTTGGGTACGAGAACGCAAAGCCAGTAAAAGTTTTCTAAAACTTTAGATAGTTGGGCGTACGAGTACACTTCTATTGTCTTTGCTATTTATTTTCCTGTGATCGAACGTACAAAAGCTGCAGCGTGACGTTGTTTGAAATTTTATTATTGTGCTGAACTGATTCTTGATAATTTTAACAAAATTTTCATTTAAACGCGCTATATCTCAGTCGTTTGTTTATCGATCGATTTGAAATTTTCACACAATAAACTGCAAACTATTCCAAAGAATTTAAGTTTAACACCACTTCTTAATACTCACTACAAATAAAACTGCAGGTTTATAACTTTTTTATGAGAATTAAGAGGGAGTTTGTTTTCAAATGCACAAGTTGTGTTATAAAGTTTGAAATAAATTTTTTGTTTTAAAACAGTTTTGTAGATGACTATGTAGGGAAGTTTTTGCGAAAGTGTAAGAATTAAACATCAAGTAGTTGCAAAGTTATAACAATGTTATTATGACTCACACGGTTAGCAGATTTGGGCGCTGCGCTCTAAAAGGCTTCATAACTCGGAAAAGTAAAAAAAAGTCCTTTTTTAATAGTGATTTATATGTAAAAAGACTTGATCTTTCGATTGAGATAACTAAAAACAATATTAAAAATGACCATAATTCAGAAAAATTACAAATAAATTTTCGTTCAGAATTTTCACCATGAAAATGGGAAAATTTTGGAAAACGCATAGTATCATCGCATAGCCCGTACAAAAATCTATAGAAATCATAGCCTTCGAATTATTTTTCCCATTTTCTGTCTGCTTCGCAGCTACTCGAAAAGTAGCTTGTTTTGCACCGCTCAGGGCGCTCCACAGTGGCCAATTTTTGGAAAACCCTGGCCAAAAGTCCAAAAAAAAATTGATGCCTTCGTATGCATCTTATATTGTTAAAAGGGCTCTACTGCGTATAGTTATGAGACAACAAGTCGATTCTCTTAAGGCATTTAGTGTTACAGGAGATCGAAGTGACTGTTGCTAGCAATTCGCTCTAAACTTTTCGTAAATTAGTTTTCGTCGTTGTTAAAATCGTGGTATTATCTTAAAAAAATAACAGTTTTCAAGCATCCGCTCATGTTTTTTCATTGTCACGCCATCTAAAAACTGACGTAAGACATAGATATTCACGGATTGATTTTTTTGTTTACTCATTATGATGGATTAGGAAAATAGTTCCGAGAGTGGTCGAGATGGGCGGTATAATTTTCTTTTTCATATATATTGAAGTTTTTCCCATCCACCTTGGTTAAAACCACCTGCCACAAGCCGCCACTGTAGTTTGGACATCAGTTTTTATACGCGATTTTTAATTTTTTTATGTTTAAAAGATGTAAATTATGTAAAAAAATATTTCTGTCAAGATTTTGATGTTCTAAAGATTGGATGTTTTTAGAATTTAAATGTACTAAAAAATTTAGAATGGAAATGTACTAAAAGTACTACTATATTAGAGTGCTCATCCATGGGCCTCTCATTATTGAATGGGCACCCCTGCCAATTGGGTAACTTTCCGAAGAAACCCAAGAGTCAAGGAATAAGGATATTAAAAAATATCGGCCCCTGTCATTTCAAGTTTACGTTTAAACCCACCAAAACAAAATCATAAACTGTCGTCAGATGCCATTAAATTATTATCAACTGTTGTAAATGCGGATGCGGAATTGCCATCAGTAAATATAGATACGAGGTTGGATACTTCAGATGACTGCGTCTGACGGTGTATAGAATTGTTATCTTAAAAATATATTCCTGTACCAACAAATGTGTATGTCTCTATTTTATTGATTCATTCAAAATCCCGCAGTTCCCGTGTAAATTTGAACATCAAGATTTTTAGAAACAAACATTAAGACCTCGTTAGTGTTTGTCCGAGCTTCTCTTCCAAATTGGGGCGTGCGCCTTGATGTTGGCGCACAAAGGGGAGGGGCCAACAGTTTTATGCCGAATCCGAACGGGGATTTTATTTTTATGAGAAGCTGTTCTTCGTGGCTGAATACACTCGGGGGCTTGCCATTGCCTGCCAAAGGGCGACTTTATTACAAAAAACTTGTTTGTTTCTTATTTTTTGATGTTGGTCAGAAACTGGGTTTGAACCCAGGCCCTGCAGAATGATAGCGTATATTTCTAACCGCTACATCACATTAGATAACAAAAAAGGCGAAAACATGACCTTTTTTACTTAACTACCTTAGTTTTGCTAAAAATTTGATTATTTTAAGCGTACACAGCAGCCATTATGGATCCGCCATTTTGAATTTTGAAATTATATGGTGAAATTTAAAACCAGAAACCAAAATAAAGACGAATACACAAAGTTTGATTACAATTGTACCACGCTTCGACTTTTGGCCAGCTTTTTGGAAAAATTGGCCACTGTGCGCTGGGACATTTGACGTGAATTGCCCCCAAAATAATTTAAGAAATAGTAGTTATTTAAAAAGGGGTATCTACATATGTATTGCTTTATTTTGGTACTTTAAGTCCGATATTTGCGTGGTGGTCACACGAGGGAAACAGAACATGGATAAGTATTTAAAATTTATTATTTGTATTTAAATAATAATTAACAAATTCCTTTATGTAATAAGGGAGCACTATTATATTAAAACGGCCAATAACCTTTAGAAAGTGCAATATGTAACCAATAGCTCGATTTATTACTACCTGGAGCATAATATGCTATTGGAACTAGTAATGTAACTAGTACGAAAGCGATAATTGTCTCCGAAACTGCTGCAGGGTGGTTCCATACGGTCGTTTGCTTTGCTATGTTAGCAGTGATCATTCTGCTTATGTTCATTTTAAAAACCGGTTTTCATATGTGCATCTATATGCAAACGCTGAACTAAATTTTGTTTTGTAGATCAAAAGCTCGTATTCTCTGAACAAACGAATTTGTTTCCTTTTTGAAAGTTTGCAGAAATTACTTGTAAGAACTATTTAACGGTTAGAGATTTTCTTTGCTGTTGTTTTTGTTTAAATGTATTGTGGTAATTTTCTTTCATTAAGCTTATACATAAGAATGCCTATATATAGCATTTTCAGTTTAAATGAAACCATTTTCAAATTAAGCCAAACCTTTTTCAAATTGAATGAAACCTTTTTCATGTTAAGCGAAACCTTTTTCAAATTAAATGAAACCTTTTTCAGATTCATTGAAACTTTATTCAAATTAAATTAGACCTTTTTCAGATTCAATGAAACTCTATTCAAATTAACTGAAACTTTTTTTCAAATTAAGTGAAACTTTATTCAAATGAATTGAAACTTCTTTTTTGGATTACTTTGAATTAGCTGTTCATGTTGCCCTCCTTTACGGTCAAGGCATGTTGAATACAGTGTTGCCGTTTCGGCCCAATTGGAAGTTTAATTTCTTAAAATAAGGCTTTGGTAGGTTGGTTGGTTTGTTGTGATTTTCGAGGGGTTTTGGTAACTAGGCAAATGATATAATTTATTCATTTTATAAAACTTCAAATATCTCTGTTTTCGGGAGTACATGTAAAGGATGATGTGAAAAGGAAAAGAGAAATGGGACATGTCAAAATTATTCTTGAACCGAAGTTGAATGTTGCCGTGCTTAGACTGTGCTCTAATCCATAGAGTTTGTTTAAGTTAAAAGAAAATAATTAGACAGTTGTTATGCAAATGCCAAATTTTACATTTCGCTTAAGCAAGTGAGTGAAAAGGGAGAGTATTTGTACTTTATTTCCCTCTTCTCCCGCGTAGCAACAGTAAAAATATTCTCCCAGTTAAACATTATAATCGGCGTTATCGACTCCCTGATATAAGTATGGCGTCGATAACGTCGATGACGATGTGTAACTGGGAGTTAAGGCTCTGTTATGTACGCGTTTTTACGTAGAAATCAAAAACCAACAGACTTCTACGTATGTAATGCTGTGCGTTGGGTAACAGCTAACACGCGAAGCTCATTTAACAGATTCCTTATGTGACAACTATCAAGCAATGCCAAGTATGCATAACAGAGCCTTTAGTGTTAGCCAGACATGGTGCAAACGGCTCTTAATAGGTTAAGTTGATTTCCTGTTCTTTCTTTCTTTTTTTGGCGCTGTAACCGCCTAAGTGATTTTGGCCGAGTTCAGCAAAGCACGCCAGTCGTTTCTCCACTATGCCAACTGACGCCAATTGGAAACGCCAAGTGAAGCCAAGTCCTTTTCCACCTGATATTTCTNCGCCTAAGTGATTTTGGCCGAGTTCAGCAAAGCACGCCAGTCGTTTCTCCTCTGTGCCAACTGACGCCAATTGGAAACGCCAAGTGAAGCCAAGTCCTTCTCCACCTGATCTTTCCATCGCAGTGGGGGCCTCCCTCTTCCTCTGCTACCACCAGCGGGTTCCGAGTTGAATACTTTCAGAGCTGGAGCGTCGGTGTCCATTCGAACGACATGACCAAGCCAGCGGAGCCGCTGTATTTTAATTCGCTGCACTATGTCCATATCGTTGTAAAGCTCATACAGCTCATCGTTCCATCGTCTGCGGTACTCGCCGTCGCCAACGCGTAAAGGACCGTAAATCTTCCGCAAAATCTTTCTCTCAAACACCCCAAGAGCCGCCTCATCGGATGTTGTCATTGTCCATGCTTCTGCGCCATATACCAGCACGGGCATGAAGCGTGGTTTTCGTACGTCGAGAGAGGACTTTACTCCTGAATTGCCTACTCAGTCCAAAGTAGCACTTGTTGGCAAGAGGGATTCTGCTTTGGATTTCAATGCTGACATTATTATCGGTGTTAATTACCAAGTAAACAAAATTCTCTACTTTCTCGAAATTGTTAACTGTCAACAGTGACGTGGGTGCCAAGGGCGAATGTGCTGACTGTTTGTTTGATGACAGGAGATACTTCTTCTTCACGCTCTTGTCCAACTTGGAAAAGGCAGAACAGACTTCGCGGTTTTTGTTACCGATGATGTCGATGTCATCGGCATAAGCCAGCAATTGCGCGCTCTTGTAGTAAATTGTTCCTGAGCAGTTCAGTTCTGCAGCTCTTATTATATTTTCCAACATCAGATTAAAGAAGTCACATGAAAGGGAGTCACCCTGCCTGAAACCCCGTTTTGTGGCGAACGGCTCGGAGAGGTCTTTCCCAATTCTGACGGAGCTGGTGGTATTGTTCAACGTCATTTTAAACAGCCGTATGAGTTTTGAGGGGATGCCAAATTCAGACATAGCGGCGTATAGGCAACTTCTTTTAGTGCTATCAAAAGCGGCTTTAAAATCGACAAATAGGTGGTGAGCGTCGATCCTTATCTCGCGTCTTTTCCAAGATTTGGCGTATTGTGAATACCTGGTCTATGGTGGATTTGCCAGGTCTAAAGCCACACTGATAAGGCCCAATCACTTCATTGACAGTGGGCTTCAGTCTTTCACACAATACGCTCGATAAGACCTTGTAACCTATGCTTAGAAGGCTTATCCCGCGGTAGTTGGCGCGAATGGCGGGATCACCTTTCTTGTGGATTGGGCAGAGCACAGTTAAATTCCAGTCGTCGGGCATGCGTTCATCTGGCCATATTCTGCACAAGAGTTGATGCACGCTCCTTATCAGCTCCTCGCCGCCGTACTTGAATAGCTCAGCTGGCAGGCTGTCAGCTCCAGCGGCTTTGTTGTTTTTCAGCCGCGTTATTGCTATACGTACCTCGTCATAGTTAGGCGGTGGAAGGTCGACTCCGTCATCATCGACTGCGGGCTTGGGTTCTTCTTCCCCACAACTTTCCTGATTTCCTGTTCCTCAATTTAAAAATGTTTAATACTTAATTTGAATAAAGTTTCATTTAATTTGAAAAAAGTTTCATTTGGTTTGAATAAAGTTTCATTGAATCTGAAAACTTTCATTTAATTTGAATAAAGTTTCATTGAATCCGAAAAAGGTTTCATTTAATTTGAAAAAGGTTTCGCTTCAACTGGAAAAGGTCTCAATTAAGTTGAAAAAGGTTTCGCTTAATTTGAAAAAGGTTTCATTTAAACTGAAAATGCTATATAAGTAGTAGTATATACTAGATATACATATAAGTTAGCAGATAGAACTTCATTGAAATTCAGAAAAAGTTTTTGTTATTTGATTAAAATTTGATATTTGGAGTATCTTAAATAACTATGGCGTTCTAATTTAGCAAATATGTTTTCCGGGTAATGAAGTGAAGTGGTAAGCGTGTAAGCGTACAAAAGGGGCCTTATAAACAATTTTTTTTTATGAGCGCAAGGAAAGGCCAAGGTAGGGCGGGCATGGAAGCGCGAGCGCGGATCGTTTAGTTCCTGTTTTTGACCAGCCATTCTATCCATCATTTTGTGCTTTTTTTACTTTTTTCGTTTAAATTAACCACGGTTACAATTTTTTTTGTGATACAAAAAAAAAATAGAGGCTCTGTAATAGAATCGTAATGACAGATGTCGTAGGGAAGAGGTCGCGAACCCCCCAACCACTGCTTGCTAGCTGTAAAGACGGGCCCCGACAGACCTCGCTCCCAACGGTCCAAATATGAAGCGGGTAATTCGCACATATTACTCCCTGGTTGTATCTCGTTAATTCTTTTCTTTAGAAATTAGAATAAACGTTTTTTGTCGGAGTGATGTTTGTGTGTCTTTCACCGAATCACCTGAACTCGCACTTCAGACAATCCCTACATGTTTAGTATTTTTATCATTACAAATGTTTTCAAAATTTCTACTAAATTAACGACACTTTTTACTGAATATCTCGGAAAGTAAAGGAGATATCCCAAAATAGAGAACACCATTTTTAAGATATTGATTAGTTTAATTTTTACAAAATTATCGAAAAATTTTAGTCCATATCTCCGAAACTAAAGGAGATATCTAAAAACAGATAACACCAATCGAAAGACCTTATTTCAAAATATATAACTGTATCTAGAACTAAAAATCGTCAAAATAGCGCTTACGACAATCTTTTACCCAGGGGACGATAAGTGTGGGTGGTATGTATGTGGAAAAGTAAAGTCCGAATTTTTATGCTCTCACCGCTTAGGATGGTTCTATACCGAAAAAACATACCTGTATTTTTTTATTTTGAAATCAAAAAATATTTAGAAGTCGCTTAAAGCGCCCAAAGTTTTCCATGTATTTTATATGGGGAAAAAACAACTTTTCGTAGAAATGGTATAGAATAGTTAAAATCAATAATTTTCTACCAGAAAACTCTGATTATCTGCAGGAGATTCCCAATAATAATACCCAATTGTTTATTTAACCATTTGTTCATTGCAACTATTATTTATAGGTCCGCCAAAAACCCACAAAAATCCCGAAAAATGCAATGGGGCGACTAATAAAAAATCGTTAGTATTAAAAATGGTTAAATAAACAATTGGGAGTTATTATTGAAAGTCTCCTAAAGAGAACCAGAGTTTTCCGATCGAAAAATATTGACTTTCAAGAATTCTATACCATTTCTACTAAAAAATTTATTTTTCCCATATAAAAATACATGGAAAATTTTGAGCGCTTTGAGCGACCTCTAAATATCTTTTGATTTCAAAATAAAAAAACTGGGGTATACTTTTTTCGATATAGAACAATTCTAGGGGGTGAGAGCATTACAATTCCGACTTTACTGTTTTTGGACCACCCTAGTGCACACACGCTAGAACTGAAACCTTCATAAAACTAAACTACGAGAGAATGAGACGAATGCGTTTGTTCGTTGTAATATTGGTACGAAGTTGATAAGTTCTTATACTCAAGTAGCACACCGATGTATAACTTGGTGTAAATTTACGAATTTTATTAGAAATATGATTAATTGTACCAAAATTCACAAATTTACACAAGTGCACAGTGGTTGCTGCCATAGGCCAAAATTAAAAAAATTTAAGTAAAAATTTTTTAACCAAAATAGGCTTTGCAATCAGTTTTTTGTCCAAACTTCATGTTGTCGTAAATTTTTTGTTTTAATTCTAACGGTTGTTTCTGAAAAAAGCAACAAAAGTGCCATCAATTGTTCATTTTATTTGTACAGCGTCTGCACGCTGAAAATTGAATTGGATTTAACGTAATTAAAACATTGTGAAAAGCCGAGTGATTTGAAATTATATGCAATGGATATTGTACATAAAGGTATTGACTTTATTTCTAGAATTAAACTTTTAGATAATTCGTGTTGCGTTCTATGCAAATCGTTGTTTTAAAAAAGTAGGATTTTGTATGTTTCTTGGTTCGTCTTTCAGTATTCAGGTAATGTTTTAAGTGTGTTTCCCCTATCGGCCCTCAATATTTTTACTAACATATTGTTCGTTAATATTTTAAGATTATAAAAGTGTTCAGTGTAGATACATTGACCTGCAGAGGCTCGCGTAGTATTCCAGAACCTAATCCAAACTCTTTATTTTCTACAGTTTTTTTTCATGTTTATTTTTTTATTTATCTAATTTTCTAATTCAAAATTTTTCTAGCCAAAAGTTAACACTGCGAATTTTCTCGATTGCATGTTTTTGAGATTTGGCGTGAAAATTTCGGTACGCATTGCGAAAAAGTTCAAAATTTGCTGGATGCAATAGATATTGAATATGAGGGGCCAGATGGGTATGAGTCGCAAAAATGTATTAATTACGTTTGTAAAAAAATTGCATTGTTTTGGCAAAGATCCAAATGCCAAAAATCATCAGTTTTGAAAAATCATTATAATTGGCTCGAAAAGAAAGAAATCATTTCATTAAAATGTCAACCAACAGCTTCCACCAATTCAAATCGTGGCGCCCGAAAATAGATTTTGTGGGGTCTTCATAACGACTAAGCGTCAGCGAACATATCGGGATAAAATTTATACCCTAAGTTCTGTTAAAAGTAAAAACTGTAATATGTAGAAGTGTGCGGGGTTGGACACGCCCACATACAGTCATGTAAAAAATAATAGGGACACGACATTGTGACCAGTTTCGGCTATTTTTTGTTTGTTTTAATGTTTAATTTTTTTTATAAAAATAAAACTCACTATCTAACAAAAAACAAATTTCAAACTTTGTACAAAAAATAGAAAAATTCAACAAAATTTTAAAACAACACCAAAATTTTTAAATAAGTACTTTTAGATAAAAGTTATTTATGCCGGTTTATAGCCCACTGAATTCTAGCTCAAGATAGTGCAAGTTCTAAGTGGCTAAGAAATCGCTTTGATTTTTGATAATTTTTTTCCTGACGGCGCGAATATAAATTTCACTATGGATAAGGAAAACGAAGGTAAAATAAACTATTTGGACATAACAATTAAAATAAATAAGGTTACCAACAAATGCGAATTCGGGATATATAGAAAGCCCACGGCCACAGACACGATAATACACAATACTTCAAACCACCCTCACAAAAATGCAGCCTTTAGACATCTAATAACCAGGCTTGAACGAACCCCATTGGAAAAAGAAGCTTACAGCAAAGAACTTAATACGATATACGCAATCGCGGAAAATAACGGATACAGAAAGGGCCTAGTAAACAATATAAGAAGAGAAACAAAAACGAAGAATGAAAAGGCTTGGGCAGTCTTGACTTATACGGGCAAAACGTCATATAAATTGGCTAAGGTATTCCAAAAGTATAACATTAATACAGCATTTAGAACGAAGGACAATGTGGGGAGGATACTACGAAATAGTGCAAACGAGGAAGACCCACTAGACAAGCAAGGTGTATATAAGTTGACTTGCGAATGTCAACATAGTTACATAGGACAAACAGGGCGCACGATAAAAACAAGATATCGTGAACATATAAGGGACTACAAAAAAAAATGCTAAAACCTTTTACTACCCCGGAATCGAACTTCGCAAACCATATGGCAGAAAACCATTGTACGCCAATGAAAATAGGAAAGACAGCCAAAGTTCTCCATGTACAGCACAAAGGACAACGCCTAAACGTATTAGAGAATATGGAGATATACAAACAAAAGACGTTCGTCGGAAAAATAATAAATGAGCAAATAAACACCGCATCTGATATATTATTCGAACCACTCAGGCTACTATACGCAAAACAAAACAGAAACCCTGCAACTACCATAAACAATGAAATGCAGAAACTACAAACTACAGAAACAAAGAGAAAGAAAACAACTGATTTTTACCTACCTGCGAATCCATGCAACAATTAATCAAAAAAGAGGTGAACACCTAATTTCTACCTGAGGATGTACACACAGAACTGAAACTACTGGTTTAACGAAAGAATATAATCCGCTGAGACGTACCTAACTATGAACCAACGACGATTTAACACGGCTATAAAAAGTGACGGACAAACATAAACTATTCAGAACGAAAAATGACACTGAAGATGGCACAACGCCGAAACCGGTTTGTCTCCAAACCAAATTTGACAAGGGATGACGGAAAATCTTTCCACCTTACATCACACTCCTACCCTGTCGGAAACACCAACAACGAAAGTGAGAAAATTCGCTTCTTAGTAAAATTGAGGATGCTAAATTCAAAAATGTAATTGGTTTTTGGATAACTTTCATACTTTTACTGTAAATGCAGTTTGAAGTTGAAAATTTGGGTTCTTGTGGCTTTTATATAGGTAAGTACAAATCGTTCGTTCTATTTTCAAAATTGAGGTGTCAAATGACAGTGCTTGGCCTGTAGAAATGACACGTAGAAGGGTTGCCGCATGTTTAAAAAATCAAATTCACTTTAATTAAAGGAATAAAGTAACTGAAATATGTATATCAATATAAGTATCAGACAAATGAAAAAAATTTTACATGTTTAGCAAGAAATAAGTGGAGAGTAAAAACATTCCTGAGTTAATTTAAGAGTCCAGTAATTTAAAACGAATGTAATCAGAACACATCACTGATTGACAATGTATGTATTTGTAATAAAACAACAAAAAAGATGGCGTAATCCTATGGTTTATCGTAATTATTATTTTAGTTTAACTAAATTCGACTTTAAAAACAAAGGTGGCAACCCTACTGGTAATATTTTTAAGGTAAAACCTTCTTAAACCTCTTTCGCCTGACTCCCTTAAGGTAATACCTATATATATCAATTACCTAATGCCAAGTGGAATTTGATTTTTTAAACAGGTGGCAACTCTCTACATGTAGTTAATATACATTTCGATTGATACCCATCTCTTAATAATTCATTTAACTTATAAAAAAATGTTTATATAATTTTTTAACAATCTAATTTTTTAACAGGTGGCAACTCTTTTTTTAATCTGACACTTCCTTTTTGAAAATGGAACGAATCGTGCAGATCACAAGGCACTGACAAAAAAGAAAAAATTATTTTATGTATTACCGAAAAATTTAGCTTTTTTTGAAATTTTGTTTAAAAAAATATTTTTTTTTGGAACACCGCAGGGACACCCTCTGTTTAATTTTATTCCAAAATTTTAATTCCTGTAATTCTCTACTATCTATATGGAAACAAGAAACGTCAAACCAACATTTTATTTCAAACAATATTTTTTTGACATTTTTTTCTGTGATGAGCTTACGCCGACTCTAGTGGGTTCCTGACGGCATATAATTAATTTTTTAGGGAAATGTCTGTTTAATTCTTTTTAGTGGATAAATTTTCTTTACAGAAATACCAAACAAGTTCACATTACAAATAACGAATTTTGCGATTTATGCCCACTTAGGGAGCACTGTGCTACGTCTATGTTTTCAGGTTTTTAGTTATTTATATGCAGTAATTAAATATAATTTTTTACCAAAGGTCCTACCTCGAATTTCGAAAGCCCATATATCGATTTCGGAGGCTAACTTCAAAAAACGGAGAAATTACTTTTTTACCTATGACTCAATCTCTTAAAGAAAATTGGTTTGGTTCAATACCCCGAAAAAAAGTTTATTTTGCCGTACAGTGTAATCATATGTACCGCATTTCTTGTTACTCTGCATATGCCTAAATGTATGCAACCATTTACAATAGCAAGTAAAAACAGGTTCTTCTAATGAAATTAAAAATTTTCTGCTGCATTACACATGCTAAGCCCTTCGAAATTTTCTGCTGGGCTATGCGTTACAGCTTCGAAAATTTTACCCCAACCGAAACCAAAGATGTATACACATTAAAAATCAAAAAGAATCAAAAAAAGCTAATGCGATTAGTTTTACCATAAATTAAATTATTTTTGATTATTTATATTTAGGTGGACCACCATGAGTGAAAATCTCTCAAGTGTGCCACCCAAAATTGGACGGTCAAGATTTGTTCGCACAAATCACTTTATTCGGGTTACAACCATAAAAAGAAATATAATTTGAGCAATTTTGCAAAATTCGAAATTTTACAAGAGTTATTGTTATTACATTTTTTTATGAATTCAGTAATTATTTATTATCCACTGATTCATAGCATGTATCTTGCTGATTTTTTCCACGATAATAGCTAATTAGACACGCTTTAGCCTGATTGTTTCGATTTTTCAAATAATCATTATTTTGTATAAGATTTTTATTTATTTTTTTTTTAATTTTACAAACAAATGGAAATATTTATTACTTCTCGATCAGATTTTTTAATCATTTACATTGAATATCAATCCTTATACTATAATACATTATTTAAAAGAAAAAAAAAGACAGATACTTGCACGGAGTCGCTA
>NW_016158569.1:17798-40925 GCF_001687245.7 Rhagoletis zephyria | reverse complement strand
TGGCTAAGGTATTCCAAAAGTATAACATTAATACAGCATTTAGAACGAAAGACAATGTGGGGAGGATACTACGAAATAGTGCAAACGAGGAAGACCCACTAGACAAGCAAGGTGTATATAAGTTGACTTGCGAATGTCAACATAGTTACATAGGACAAACAGGGCGCACGATAAAAACAAGATATCGTGAACATATAAGGGACTACAAAAAAAAATGCTAAAACCTTTTACTACCCCGGAATCGAACTTCGCAAACCATATGGCAGAAAACCATTGTACGCCAATGAAAATAGGAAAGACAGCCAAAGTTCTCCATGTACAGCACAAAGGACAACGCCTAAACGTATTAGAGAATATGGAGATATACAAACAAAAGACGTTCGTCGGAAAAATAATAAATGAGCAAATAAACACCGCATCTGATATATTATTCGAACCACTCAGGCTACTATACGCAAAACAAAACAGAAACCCTGCAACTACCATAAACAATGAAATGCAGAAACTACAAACTACAGAAACAAAGAGAAAGAAAACAACTGATTTTTACCTACCTGCGAATCCATGCAACAATTAATCAAAAAAGAGGTGAACACCTAATTTCTACCTGAGGATGTACACACAGAACTGAAACTACTGGTTTAACGAAAGAATATAATCCGCTGAGACGTACCTAACTATGAACCAACGACGATTTAACACGGCTATAAAAAGTGACGGACAAACATAAACTATTCAGAACGAAAAATGACACTGAAGATGGCACAACGCCGAAACCGGTTTGTCTCCAAACCAAATTTGACAAGGGATGACGGAAAATCTTTCCACCTTACATCACACTCCTACCCTGTCGGAAACACCAACAACGAAAGTGAGAAAATTCGCTTCTTAGTAAAATTGAGGATGCTAAATTCAAAAATGTAATTGGTTTTTGGATAACTTTCATACTTTTACTGTAAATGCAGTTTGAAGTTGAAAATTTGGGTTCTTGTGGCTTTTATATAGGTAAGTACAAATCGTTCGTTCTATTTTCAAAATTGAGGTGTCAAATGACAGTGCTTGGCCTGTAGAAATGACACGTAGAAGGGTTGCCGCATGTTTAAAAAATCAAATTCACTTTAATTAAAGGAATAAAGTAACTGAAATATGTATATCAATATAAGTATCAGACAAATGAAAAAAATTTTACATGTTTAGCAAGAAATAAGTGGAGAGTAAAAACATTCCTGAGTTAATTTAAGAGTCCAGTAATTTAAAACGAATGTAATCAGAACACATCACTGATTGACAATGTATGTATTTGTAATAAAACAACAAAAAAGATGGCGTAATCCTATGGTTTATCGTAATTATTATTTTAGTTTAACTAAATTCGACTTTAAAAACAAAGGTGGCAACCCTACTGGTAATATTTTTAAGGTAAAACCTTCTTAAACCTCTTTCGCCTGACTCCCTTAAGGTAATACCTATATATATCAATTACCTAATGCCAAGTGGAATTTGATTTTTTAAACAGGTGGCAACTCTCTACATGTAGTTAATATACATTTCGATTGATACCCATCTCTTAATAATTCATTTAACTTATAAAAAAATGTTTATATAATTTTTTAACAATCTAATTTTTTAACAGGTGGCAACTCTTTTTTTAATCTGACACTTCCTTTTTGAAAATGGAACGAATCGTGCAGATCACAAGGCACTGACAAAAAAGAAAAAATTATTTTATGTATTACCGAAAAATTTAGCTTTTTTTGAAATTTTGTTTAAAAAAATATTTTTTTTTGGAACACCGCAGGGACACCCTCTGTTTAATTTTATTCCAAAATTTTAATTCCTGTAATTCTCTACTATCTATATGGAAACAAGAAACGTCAAACCAACATTTTATTTCAAACAATATTTTTTTGACATTTTTTTCTGTGATGAGCTTACGCCGACTCTAGTGGGTTCCTGACGGCATATAATTAATTTTTTAGGGAAATGTCTGTTTAATTCTTTTTAGTGGATAAATTTTCTTTACAGAAATACCAAACAAGTTCACATTACAAATAACGAATTTTGCGATTTATGCCCACTTAGGGAGCACTGTGCTACGTCTATGTTTTCAGGTTTTTAGTTATTTATATGCAGTAATTAAATATAATTTTTTACCAAAGGTCCTACCTCGAATTTCGAAAGCCCATATATCGATTTCGGAGGCTAACTTCAAAAAACGGAGAAATTACTTTTTTACCTATGACTCAATCTCTTAAAGAAAATTGGTTTGGTTCAATACCCCGAAAAAAAGTTTATTTTGCCGTACAGTGTAATCATATGTACCGCATTTCTTGTTACTCTGCATATGCCTAAATGTATGCAACCATTTACAATAGCAAGTAAAAACAGGTTCTTCTAATGAAATTAAAAATTTTCTGCTGCATTACACATGCTAAGCCCTTCGAAATTTTCTGCTGGGCTATGCGTTACAGCTTCGAAAATTTTACCCCAACCGAAACCAAAGATGTATACACATTAAAAATCAAAAAGAATCAAAAAAAGCTAATGCGATTAGTTTTACCATAAATTAAATTATTTTTGATTATTTATATTTAGGTGGACCACCATGAGTGAAAATCTCTCAAGTGTGCCACCCAAAATTGGACGGTCAAGATTTGTTCGCACAAATCACTTTATTCGGGTTACAACCATAAAAAGAAATATAATTTGAGCAATTTTGCAAAATTCGAAATTTTACAAGAGTTATTGTTATTACATTTTTTTATGAATTCAGTAATTATTTATTATCCACTGATTCATAGCATGTATCTTGCTGATTTTTTCCACGATAATAGCTAATTAGACACGCTTTAGCCTGATTGTTTCGATTTTTCAAATAATCATTATTTTGTATAAGATTTTTATTTATTTTTTTTTTAATTTTACAAACAAATGGAAATATTTATTACTTCTCGATCAGATTTTTTAATCATTTACATTGAATATCAATCCTTATACTATAATACATTATTTAAAAGAAAAAAAAAGACAGATACTTGCACGGAGTCGCTAGTTATTAATTTTTTTCGCTCCTGCCACGGGTGCTTTTGCCTTATGCCGCGTGCCGCGCGGACTCGCAGCGAGCGTGGTTCAACCAGAGAAGCATAGATTATTTAGTACAATTTTTTTAAATTTGTATACATAAATATGTACATACATAACTAGGGCTGCCAGACGTCCCGGTTTTCCCGGAAATGTCCCGGTGTCCCGGTCCAACTTTAAAATATCCCGGATTTCGATTTGATTGCACAAATTTGAATAAAATTTCAAAAATCACTACACTTAGAGAAAAAAGGCGTTTTAATATTCAGAAACGTTTTATGAATTCACTGAGGGAAATAGCGCATAGTAAACATGAATATTTTTTATTTGATTATCGTTTTAAAATGTTCGTATTTAAGAATAATACTTTCATACCACGTATGCGTGGTGTTGATTCAAACTCAACATTTGAATGCACATTTACATGTCTGGCAGCAGCTGAGTGCAGCCCATTACAGGCAGCATGGAATTTAAATATTTTTTAAACTTAATTATGACAGAGTTTTACAATTATAATAAGGAAAAGACAGAATTTTTGAAACAAGTTCACAGCAATGAATAATATTACTGATATTTTAATGTTATTTTGTACTTAAATTTTTTTTCTTTCATGAAACCTAGAGTACTTAACAGTGCCGTACAAAATTGTTGGCTCGGAGGGTCTTTCATCAGATCACTATTTTTAATCAGATCCTTTAGAAAAAGTTTGAAAATGTAGCTTTCGAGCCAATTCATAAAGTGCAAGTCTGAAGTTGCCACAAAATATCGTTGATTTTTAGCATTTGTTTTTGCTGATAGTGAGTTCCATATAAAAAAAACTGTCGAACATAGTTTGTATGGAACAAACTCTCAGTAAAAACAATACCAAAAATCAACTAAAATTCATTTTAAAAATTTTTATAAAAAGTCTGATTAGAAGGTTGCAAATTTGTATGCAAATTTATTGAATTTTCCCGAGTTTAGCACGAAGTTAAGGCATTTTATTTTATTTTTTTTTTATGTATTTAGTAAAACTGTATTTTTATAAAGAATAAAAAAAGCTGCATGCATTGTGAAAAATTCTCGGTGCTTTAGTTGTGATAAGTGGTTTTGTTTTGTTGGCGTACGTTGTAATGATCTCATAATCTCATGGTTTTATGTTTTTGTTTTTACCTGTCAAAATAAAATTTTACTACATCCTTTCGCACGTAATTTTTGTCGAAACGAAAGGGAAGGGAGCGAAAGGCCTCCTCATTCCGAATTCGGAATGTCTAAGATGGAAAAAAAACCAACCTTCTATAAGGAAACAATGATAGAAATGCATTTTCTTACACTGTATTCATGTCTCCGCAAGCAATTTGTGACATCATTTAAAAGCAGATAAGGAGAGNCTACATCCTTTCGCACGTAATTTTTGTCGAAACGAAAGGGAAGGGAGCGAAAGGCCTCCTCATTCCGAATTCGGAATGTCTAAGATGGAAAAAAAACCAACCTTCTATAAGGAAACAATGATAGAAATGCATTTTCTTACACTGTATTCATGTCTCCGCAAGCAATTTGTGACATCATTTAAAAGCAGATAAGGAGAGCGACGACACTATTTCTTAGATGGCACATTCAAGCCAATGTGCCAAAATGCGGGTATAAACAATTATCGATTATTTAATATCGGAACCGAGATCATGTAAGTTAATTGATTGGTTTTCACACACTTTTGAAACGAAAATCATATTCTTTTTTTCTGCAGACAAGTTGTTGCCAAAACACAGCAGAAATTTTCCAATAACTTACAAATATAAAAATGTGAAATATCGAGGGCTTAAATTCATTAATACCCTCTATATGCAATTTGCACAAAAATTAATTTGTGATTCTAGAAACCATCTAGGACTTATTACCTGTACCTATTGATATATTACTTCTGATTTTTAATTTACAATAGTGTAAATTCTTCTGTCAAGCGTTATATAAGGTAGCATTAATATCACCGATGACAGTTAAATCTTAGGTGGATTTTTATATCAGAATCTGATCTTTGTGAAAAGTGTGCAGATATAGGGTACTATTGAATATAAGCCCTCGATATGTAAAATATATGTAAAATAAATAAACATTTTATTTTTATTTTATTTTTATTTATTTTATAAATCTACCTGCGCACAGTGTTCGGTATTGTATGGAGAGGGCGGCCAAAAATACTTTCAGTGAAGATATCGACTTGCAAATTTTAAAATGGTTTAAAATAAATATATCAATAGTATATATATAAAATAATGATGGTTACCAAGCTTTACCTACCTCCCACCACCACCCACTACACATTGAAAGAGGACCAATTTATCTTTTTTTTTATTTTGGGTACTTACAAGAGAAAATTAACTTTGTATTAAATAAAAGTAAGAAAAATGAAAAACGAAAATTAAACGACAAAAATAATAAAGATTAATACAAATTCAAAAAATATAAAAAATTATTCCAACATATTGGAATTGCAATATCTTCTTGCAACTGCAATTGCATCTATTGCAATAGATCAAAAACTGACTTCAACAAAATGGATTTATGCTTGCTCGTTAAGATTCTCTGCCCTGATATAAATGGATCGGAACTTAACAACAATCTATTATGCAAATCCGTATTAGTTAAAATGGGAAGCTTTGCGCGTGTGCTGATATCTGAATTTTTTATTGTCTTTATTTCTAGACTTGGCAGCTTCTTCTGAGAGCTCTCCTATTGAAACTAAAGCGTTTTCAATAATGTCAGGAGCGTGAGTTAGTGGTGTTGTGGTAAGCAGTGCGCGCTTCCACTCCGCAACGCCTGGGTTCAAACCCTGGTCAAAGCAACATCGCAAAAAAAAAAAATATATAGAAAAAAGGTTTTTTCTTAACAGCGGTCGTCCCTCGGCAGGCAATGGCAAACCTCCGAGTGTATTTCTGCCATGAAAAACCGCTTCTCATAAAAAAAAATACAATCGCTTTGTGTGACAACTTCAAGGCGCACGCCACAAATCGGAGGAGAAGCTCGGCCAAACACTAACATATCTGTAAGCGCCAATCTATTATTATTAGTGAGTTAATATTTTATGTACGTTAGCTGGGAGATAATACCAAGAATATTTTTCAACGAGTTCTTCGGCAGTACTTTCCAAATTTTTCAACATTCACGCAATAACCAAACGATAAGGCTTGTAATAATATTGCACACCGATCTATTAAATTTATATCCAGGCCTGTTATATCAGCAGACAATCTTTTATTTTTAAAAAATTCTCTGGCTGTGTTTCCGTCATTAGACGATCCGCTTCCTCCAGTTTTTAGTTTGTCCATAATTAGTCCCATTTTTTCCGAAATTCTAACTGGATATGTAATTTTCTTTCCTGAACTTTCTATTTTCCTTCTTGTGTTCTTATTTGCCATTGTTTAACAGGAAGTCTATATGACACATGCAGATAATCCGAATTCATACCGATCTTTTTGAACTGTTTTTTGCAAACATGTTTTAATATCATTAATTTCAGTTGGCTTTGCACTATATATGTAACATTTTGCTGACGAAGTTTCTGAAAGTGCGTTATAAACTTTTCCATCAACCATTGTAAGCTGCAGGGAATGTTTAATTTGTATTGTTTTTGTAGCTGTTTTATATTGAGTTGGCATCAGATGATCTATTTTGTCTCTAAAATATTTCTGTTCATCGACGGTCAATTGAGCGGACTCTTTTAAAACCCGAGCGCACTTGTGCACAAGGGTATATTAATTTTGTTCACATAACGGTTGTTTGTAACAGCCAAAACGACTCGAGATAGATATAGGAAAATGTATACATAAATGCTCAGAATGAATAGAGAAGTCGATTAAGCCATGTCTGTCTGTCCGTCCGTCTGGCGGTCCGTCCGTGTACACGGTAACTCGAGCAAAAATTGAGATATCTCAACGAAAGTTGGTATGTAGGTTTCCATTTATCCAAGGTAGGTTGGTATTGAAAATGGGCGAAATCGGGCTGTAACCACGCCCACTTCCCATATAACGGTAATTTCCAGAAACACGAAAACTGCGATATTTTATGTAACTACTGAAGATAATTCACTCAAAATTGATATTTGTGATAATTTTCAGACGAAAAATAAGAATATTATAAATTTTTGAAAAATGGGCGTAGCCACGCTCACTTATGGTTACATGTGTATAGCTTGGTAACCGCTGCACAGATTTCTTCCAAACTTGGCACAGTTGTTGGCCTTGATACAGCATACTAAATGACCGAAAATTAAAAAATCGGACAATAACCACGCCCTCTTCCCATATAACGGTAATTTAGAGAAATACAAAATCTTCGATAAAGCAGTAAATATTAAAGCTAATTTATTCAAAATTTATGCTTGCAACAATTCTTTAACAAGAAATACGTTTATGGTAAAATTTTGGAAAATGATCACATATATGTATACCGGTAACCGTTCTACCAATTTGTACCAAACTCGGTTTTTATTGTGCTTGCCACATAAAGCAAAACGTTGAAAACTATTCCGTTTTCCGGCTAGATTTAGCCGGTTGCGATAGCAAACAGCCGGAGAAATTTCGGTTTAGCCGGAAGCCGATTTGTTAGCCGTTTTGTAAAAAAAATTAGCCGTTTTTAGCCGATTTTGCAATTTACCTTGTTTTCTTAAAATACAAATATATGTGTGTGTTTCCATTTTTACTAAGCGTTAGAAATGGCTACTAGCCTTATCGCTGAGGCAGGGCTATATAAAATTTGGCCGATGTAGCTTATTTTTATTTTAAACGAATATATTTTTTCTAAAGAAGACGGCAGCGAGGATTTTCTTCATAAAATGTTTGTTATGAATGACTTAAATTTGAGTGTGAAGTTTTATTCGCAAACTTAGACAATAACAAATTGTTTCACTGTTTGCTTAACACGCGTTTATGTTTGGATATTGTGCCAAGAATAAATGTTTCAGGTATTGTCTTCCTAGATAGCGCATATTCAATTCTGCCTTAATTAAAAAACATCAATTTTGCACACGCTTAAAGATTTAAGGTAAGGGAAAAATTGATATTTTCCAGCACTATGTTCACATATGGATTTATTTTAAATAACTTTTTTTGCTGAGAACCTATTTAGATTCCAAAAACCGAAGGCCAACTTGAATTAATGAACCAACACTGAAATGCGGCAAAATGAAAGCAAAAGAGCACAAATTTCTATGCAAAGTATAACTCTCTGGGAAGACAATAGGTTTGTTCGTCGAAAATCCAGCGATAATTATCACTCAAAATATCAGTTAGTAAGAAAAAATGCTCCCAAACTTTATCTTAAGTAGAGAAACTTGCAAATTTCTGCACGAACGCAAATTTGCAGGAACTTGCAAGTTCCCCTGCCAGCTAGTGTCCACGGTCGCATTTCAAACATAAGAAATTTGTATAGAATTTTAAAAGTCTTTCAGAGGGGCAAAAAACACACATGTATATTTCTTGTTAGTCCGACTTTCTTCAACATACGTTTCAATTTCTTTGCCGTACTAACTGTCGCGTTTCCTATATCGACTCTGGTCGAGATTGCATTCCGAGTACGTTTCAAATCATTGGAGTTAACTAAAGTAATTAAGTAAAGAAGTATTTACTTAAAGATTTCATTTTAAATTCGGTCAAGTTTGTAAATTTTTAAATTTGACGAACCTGCCACAATCATATGTTTTTCCTAATTGCAAATTCTTGCTGGCAAAATTTTTTCCAGCTTGAATTTGCAACTTCTCTCCAAGAACTACTCTTTCAACTTATGATTTATTTAAATAAAACATGTGAAATTTAGTTGAAACAGTTTAGCCGGTTTTAGCCGGTTTTTTTGCCAATTTAGCCGTTTGGCCCAAAAAGTTCTGGCAACACTGAAAGCTATTGAAATCGGACTTAATTACGGTCGCTTTTCATATAACGGTAAATTTCAGAAATGCTTGAAACTGCAATATTTCGAAATTTAAGGACGCTAATTTACTCAAAATTGATACACCCCGACTTACCATCTAGCGGTAGCTTTCGGAAAGAGGAAAAAACATATATTTAATACTTGCGCCGGATATTTAATGTTCGGCTCCGCCCGAACTTAGACTTTCTTACTTGTTTAAATTGAAATCTAATCGGGCGGCAAAATCTGGTGGATGATGGTCAGGGATTTTTCCAAATTACTTTTCTACAATTGTTCTCACCTGGTTTTGTTAAAAGTTGGAGCGGGACATACGAGGTAGCAAATAAATTATTGTCTTCCAAGTTATTATCTTCGATCTTTTGCTTATACTCGCTATGTCCTAAGCTTCCATCAAAACCCCACTTTCCAATTAATGTAAGCTCATTTACTGAGTCATCATCAATTCCATCGATAACTTCGCTCGGTAGTTCTAGAATACGCGCAGCTGTATGATCTAATAAGTTTTGGAGTTCCACTTCAGCACTAGATTCACTTATAGTTATATTATCAGGGTAACTTTTTGCTTTCTCTTTTAAAATGTTGTCGTAGCATGGAAAGAAATCTACGTTAATTTCTGAGTTTATGAAGCTCCTTATCAAAAGGTACTGATGCTTTGTTAAGTTTGCATCCGTTATTAAAGATAATACGGCAGAAGCCTTTGCTGGAAAAATCGATCATTTCTGTTGTTGGGTAGCCAAATGCAAATCATTTGCAGCGGACTCATCAATTTCAGAAAGTTCTGCAATTCGACGACGCTTTGTTCTTTTTGAGCACACTTCAAAACTCTTTTTCGGATGTCCTCGATCTTGAGTTGGTCCAGATATTGATGCTTGCAAACTTAAATAAAACAACTCATTTTGGGCAAACCAATGAGAGTATCTCTAAAGAACTATTGGCTTTGAACGGCAATATTTTTTCCAGAACTCAGATATCTTTTTAATATTATAACCTAAACGTTCTATTAAGTCAGGGAAATTAAATGTGTAATAGCGTGGGCCGAAAATTCGCTTTTTTAGAATTTTGATTGGTAATAGCAAAAATAAGGTTCACTATGCTCTAAAAACAATCTGTGTGAAATATGAAAATTTTTGGTCAATATCTTAGGCTCGCCCAAGTCCATCAAAGTTCAATATGGCCAAAAAATAAAAATTAATAAATTAATTAAGTAAGAAATTTTTTTACTAAAATTGCAATAATCTTCTAAAGTAGCTGTATTTTTTTGTAAGCTAGCGACAAAAGAACGCTCAACTCGGGTAAAATTTCCTTTTAGCTACTTAAGCAACCCTGCTGGCAAGGAAGATGTGATTAGTTTAACGGGATTTAGACACAAAAAACGATAGAAATTAGTTATTATGCGAGGTATTTGCGTAATATATATACTTATTTAAAATATAAATCATGTACATACGAAAACAAAAATTTCCCTCACCAATTTCCCAGTAACAATTCACAATAGAGCAGTTTTTCACTAAACAACACTACTCTTCAGGTCGCGTATTTTTTAACCGACCTGGCGGAACTCGGGTAAATAGCCGAGTTTGTGTTGTTGCTTTGCGTGTATTTTGTCATTTAAGCGAGTGTTCTTTTGTAGCTCGGTTGCAAAAGAATGGACCTAGTATTAGTCCTACATAATTAGGTATATGGACCTTTTTTTGTAGAAAATCGAAGTTAGCTAAGAAATTTTTTTTTTTAGTACTTGAACTTTGATGGACTTGGGCGAGCCTAGGATATTGACTAAAAACTTTTACATTTCACACAGATACTTTTTAGAGCATAATGAACCATATTTTTGCTATTACCAATCAAAATTCTAAAAAAGCGGATTTTCGGCCCACGCTAATGTGTATCCCTGATTTTCAATTTGGGTTTTAATTGAATCGTAAGCTTTCCTTGATCTTTCAGCATTTGAACTTTGGTCAGAGCACCAAATATCAAAAATATATTTACGAGAAAGTTCACACTGATTAGATATACCTATCGCAAAATCAAAATAATGCAATTAAACAATCATATATATTATTTCTCTAAGGTGTTTTTTTGTTAGTCTCCCTTTTTCTATTTTCCTATGTAAGCAGTTCCACTAATGAGGTGTCATTTGAAAAGTCAGAGGTCCCCTGAGTGGTTATTAGGTAATATTAATGGTCATAACTCCTCTGAAGTAAAGAAATTTGTTTTTAATTTACCATTGTTAAGCCACAATAAAGGTATTTTGTACTGAAGCACTATTGTGACTGCAGCATCGCTTACACCGCATACGACAGTGGTGGGCGCACACATAATTCAATAATTAATGGTTCGATAAAATGACAGTTGTCTCTCTCGCACAGCTCCCTTAGCCGTGGCACCGTGTTGCTTCTTTGCAAATTAAAAAAATAGTAGCTTATGTACGTGTGAAATAGAAGTATACGTTTTTTGTGCAATATGTTTATTTTTATATTCAAATAAAGCACAATTAACCAATGGAATAAATTACAAAATTCACGTATATGTCTTAATACTTCGTTTGAAATGCCAACTTTCCTGCAAATACATTAGAATTCGCAAAAGGAAATTCACTACTAATTGCCGACTTTGCGTACTTTTCTACTACCATTTTCGCACCAAGGGATTTCATTCTTCCTCTTTCTCTGTCCTTCGTAAGTGCAACCTTTTGTTTTGTAAACAGTGTTAAACCGCGGCCAATAATTATCTCATAATTATCCTTTTATAATTGAATCATGGGACGCGTCAATAAGAGAGAAAAGAATAATAAGGAATTAAATAGTATAGTGCTCAATATTAAGACCGTAAATTTATAAATAAACAAAGGAAATTTTAAAATAATGTTAAACAATTTAGAACAACATTGAAAAAATCACCGTTAGGAAAATAGTGTGCTTCAATAACCTCAATTTTCTTATATAATTATATTATATGTATAGTATAATTTGCAGTAGTCAATGAAATAAAAAAAAAAACATTGTAGAATAGCCAAAAATTGGAAAATGTGGTACAATATCGTCATTATCCTCAATTTCAGCTGAAATCGCGATACAATTCTCAATTTGACCATATAAAAAAATATCACGTGAAATTGTGCATGAATTTTCAGCGAAATTGAATTCGCGAATACAACTCCGAAAATTGCTTACTGTGATTTATTCATGAGCAAAAAGAAGGAAAACCAAACGTCAATAACAAATAAACAAAAACAAACCGAGCCTACAGTCACAATAGCACTTCAGACCTTTAACAATACTAATTGCCGCTGTCAGTCGGTAGATGGCGCGCTATAGGGGTTTCCTTTGTTCATGAATTATGAGGTCAAAAATGTTTACAGAATTAGGTACGAATTCGTAAAGTGAGCACAACATTTTTTATACAATTACGATCTTTTAAAAGGCCTATCCGTTAATAAGTAGGTAACCTATTATTAATTTTTATCATTCTAAATGTAGTGAATATACTTACATAAATTCAAATATAAAAGCCGAAAACCATATTGTGATCGTATTGGTATTGGATTTTGAAACCGCGCTTTACACGCTACTACGCATACCGTAACTATAAACTGGTGAAAATTATATAAAGTCGTCACAACTAACAAAATCTTTCACGTGTGAGTCATCGTGCACTTTAGATGGCATTAAAAATCGAAAGCTTTAACATAAAATGCTTTTTGTATTCCTCAGTTCTTATATATATTTATATACGAGTATATATCTTTACTACTAAATACAACATCAAGAAAACATTATTTCTTTATAAAAATTTTAAATACACCATTTTCCCCCAATAGATTATTATATTTTAAATAATATCAGAAAACACCNGCTTTTGAATTCGACTAGCTACGAACGCAGCCTCGCCTTTTCGTAGATTTTATGAAAAATCGGACTACGATGGATTCCGTGATTGCCACCAATATGTATTCTCCTTTGAGATGTTGGAGAATCGCTGCAACACAGCCGTATACCTACTCTATACTTTTACGCGCATATGCTAAATTTCTCGAACATAGCTAAAGTGCTTGACAAAGGCAGAAGGCATATCTTCACCATTATAACTTAAAGTAAAAAAGTTTAATGCATGCAATAAAAGAATACAACAGAACCAAAAAATGTTCTCAAAACTATTAAACATAAAAAATTGCACGAATAAAATTCATAATTTAAAATAAAATAAAATATCGCGATTTTTTTTTATATGTACAATGTATATGTAATGTGTATGTATATGTATTTACAAAATGAATCTTAAAGCACCCACAGTAAGTCCTAAACATATAAATGACTAAGAAGAAAAATAATAAATAACAGAAATGTGAACCAGTATGTCGAGAAATCTGTAAATAGTAGCGAAACTGTACCTGAATAATAACAAGTAATTTTAAGCAAAAAATACAACCGACTTCAATGCGCATGCACGTCGTTCTGGTTACGTAGACCCGACTGTCCTCCCTTTTTTTTAAAATCGTCAGAAAAATGAATACGTATTCTACAGAAAAAAAATCAAGATACATATTTAAGGAAAACTTGTTCGTGGTATCTAGACCAAGGTGTATTCATGATACAAAAATTTTAAGGTAAAACCGCTGAGAGGTAGCATGTTTTCAAATTTCGAATCTCACAAATACATTCTCATATTCAGTCTCAAATAAACGAAATTTTAAATATTTTCATATATTTTTTTTTGTTTAACTTTTATTTGACATTTGAGTTGCTCTCAAAATTTCAATTTTATAAAATAGACAAACTTCAAAAAATAAATGATGGCCGACGAATTGAGCAAGCGGTGTTACCTTTAAATATTTGTATCATGGGTGTATTAAACAAGGTGTTATTGACAACTCAGTGCGGCTCTCTTAAGATACTTTTATGTCATAAAATATAAACAAACGATTCAAAATTCATACAAATTTTTTTCAATTTGACTTTATAGGATGGTTCTTCTGAGAGAAATGTCAAATTCAATCACACTTTGTTAAATACATTTTGATCTTTACCAAATAATATACTTCCTCTGTAAATATTTTATGAAGTGTTCCAAAATTCGAATTCAAATTAGTTTGTCAAACAATTAAAACTATACTTTGATCGGAGTTAATATATTCTTCAGTAATTAATTTTATTATATTAAAACATAAGCTTATGAGCATATTTTATATCGTGTTCGCTCCGAGCGCGGTTTACTATTGATCTTTTGATTCAAATATTGTTTGTCAAGCATTCAGTAGTGAAGTTTGATCGCAGTTTATATATTCTTCAGTAATTAATCATATTACATTGAAATATAAACGTATAATATGGTAGAAAGTTAGAAATTATTAAGTCTTAATATGCATAATTCGCTCCGTGTTCAAAATTCGCTCCGAGTGCATTCACTATTGATCATTTTATTTAAATAATTGTTTCTCAAGCATTCAGTACTATAGTTTGATCGGAATTTATATATTCTTAAGTAATTGATCACATTTTATTAAAATATAAACCTTTCATAGGGGAGAAATTGTGAAATTATTTAGCTTTAACATGTACAGTCGGCCAGGGACAATTGCAGAAAACTGCAAATAATCGTGAAAACTTACAATAAAAGCAATGTGGATGAAAGTAATAAATATTACTATTAAAATTAGATCCATATATAAAACATTGCACATCATTCATTTGAAGTAAATCGGAATTAGGGATGTTGGGGATGTGGAATATTAGACATCCTCGGATGCGAATATCTAACAGCTAACATCCGCGGATGCGAATGCGGATGTCAAGTATTTTTAAAAAACAATTAGAATCTAGCAGCGCTTACAAGCCAACCCAAATACATATATCATGTTGTTTCAGAATTTTGAGAACCTGTAACTTTATCAGCACTTTTCGATTTTATTTTTGTAATTCATTTTTAATACTTTCTTCTGCGACTGCTTTAAAAAATTTGTGCTTATAGCAAGCTAAATAGGTGGATATGGAAAATAGATTATTATTTTTGAACAAATTCTGTTTTCAAAGTCGTGGCTGCCAGCCGAATCGGATCAGAATATTGTTATTTTTTTTAAGCCCGTGTTTTTTATAAGCATTTGAATAACAGATAGTTACGTAATTCTTATCTAATTAAAGGTCAGACCTATAGCCTTTTAATTATTTGAGCATCGATTCTCTTTATAGCTAGACGTTGCCCATTTCTACTGGAAATCCCTATTGAAGAAGCTTACTCATTGACTTTAAATAGCAAAGAAGGGACAGTTTTACCATAGAAGTTTTTAGCCAAGGATCCACTGTATATCCTTATGAAAAAATATTATCCAACAAGTAAACAAAACTACTGTTTTTAAAATTTTTGCTAAAAATAAATTCCCCAAAGAGCCCCATTTGAAATTATTCAAACGAATATATGTAATAGGTGGCATACGCGGTACGTCTGACTCGCGAGTCATTTGTGCACGTGTTGACTCGCCTTCGACTACACACAGTTGAATCATTCAGAGTCATGCCGGGAGTCATGTTGGTGTAACTAACGCATATTTATTTTCACAAACACATCCAAACCGACTCACGAGTCAGACGCACCGTGTATGCCGCTGTCAGCGGCTGGAGAGCGTGGAGGACGCTCTGGTAACTAAAATACCAAACAAACAGGTGAGCAAAAATTCATCTTTAGGCAGTAACTGCAAGGCGTTCGTTTCATCTGCCACAACTAATTGCCTAATTTTTAACTGACATCAGCACACGGTTTTCCAGTGTGAGAAATTTCTTGGTTTTACCCCCCTTATGCGGTATAAAGAGGCGAAACGACTTCAACTGTGCCAAGACAAGATATTATCACTTTTTCGGCACCTGCAATACAAACACAAAAATTCTAAATAGTTGCGCTTTGTTTCTTGTATGCAAAAATGCCTTGCGAGAAATGAATTTTGAAATTTTTTTTTGAGTTTTACTTCAATATTTTCGTAACTCAAAAATCTAAAAACTCGAGAAAACTCCAAAGGAAAAATTACTAAATATTCAGCTTTATCATTTGTTTCCGTGAGTTTACTATGCGCGGATGAAAATTTTTCGCGTGAATTCTTTTTCTGGCGAAACTCAGGATAATGCTGATTTTGTTCTAGTGAGCTACTGGTAATCGTTACAGCTATGAAATTTTTACACATTATAAGAAAGAGCTAATGTTCATTCTTGCAAACTTAACCCGATTTTTGCTTTTTTGCGATTTGATACTTTTATAGTAAATGAGCGAAGCACATATATGTACATATGTATGTGTTAATATATGTATTTATAAATTTTTATTGAAGACCGATAAGTTACAAATTTTTTCACTTCTTCTAATTTCCTACTGGGTTGCTCATGCCGAGCAGTTCTCTTGTTCTCACCAACACAGTCACAGTTTAACTTTTGCCGACCACTGAACATACCACAAGCATGGTTGCCACTCGCCAACATTTTTTTCTACCAAAATCTCTTAAGAAAAGTTACCAAATCTTCACTACCAAAATCTTCACTTCTTCACTGAGAAAAAAATATATGTACTGAATAAAACTATATTTCACAACAAATGTGTATATACTTACAGCCGGTTTGTGTGACTTAATAAATACAATATTTTTATAATTCGTCAATTTTTGATTATTTATCAAGAACTCCCAGTTCTAGCACAGAAGTTTAAATCTATTTTCTTGATAAATTATCAAGATTGAAAATGCTATTGACAATTATAATTTTTTTTATTGGAAAATATTTTGCTATCAATTAATTACTGCATGTGCCGTTATTCTAATTTTCGTTGTTGGTGTTTCCGACAGGGTGGGAGTATGGTGTAATGTGGAATGATTTTCCATCATCCCTTGTCAAATTTGGTTTGGAGACAAATCGGTTTCGGCGTTGTGCCATTTTCAGTGTCATGTTTCGTTCGAAATGTGCCGTTATTTGCGACTCACGGAATAATGGCACCGGCACACAAAAAAAAGATGTGGGTGCTTTTAATCGTCCGTTTGACTCGTACAAAATTTCGAGTAAATTGCGAAAATTGCAAATTTTTTTGCTATTTTTTCGCTTTTTCATAATTTAGTGTACGTGTCAAACGGACCTCAGATTTGAATTCAGTTGTTCGAAATACATGTCGGTAGGTGGGTCTAGTAAAAAGCACGCGACATTTTTTTTTGTGCCGGAATAATCAACCTTACCGACCTTACCGAAAATTACCAGATGGACACTATTAAAATGTGAGATGGTAGAATTCAAAATGTATCGCAAAAATTCGAAAGTTGTTTTAGTTGTTGTGAGATGACTCTAATTTTATCGAAGTAATTTTGTAGAAGTGTCGGTAGTGCTGCCACTGAAACTCGAAGGGCTTTTATAATTACGCACATGCAAAACATAATTAATTTCTTTCTAGTAATGCAAATAGATATTTAGTTGCAAAAGTTACCAAAATGAAATTAAAGTTACCAAGTTACCAAACCGTTTAAAAGTTACCACTTTTGGTAGAAAGTTACCAATTGTGGCAACCAGGAACACGAGCACGACGAAGAACTTTCATAATGCATATGCAAAAACACTCATAAAAACAACAAGGTGGAGTTGATCTTTCGCAAATTACACAATATGAAGCGAAAATATGCAGCTGATTTTAACAACTGAGAATCTTAAAACATTAACAAAAAGAAATCATTGAATGGACCCGGAGGGAACACAACTAAAACCTTACCTGAAAATATAATTCTAAGAACTATTGAACCATGATAATGGCACTAAGGGAACATTAATATTTGTATATACACAAAGCAAGCAAATGAAACAAAAACTCAATTAAAATAAAGTTTATACCTTCAACTAAAAAATTCATTTTGATTTAAGGTTTTCTACAAAGTTTTTATGCTTGTTTTTAGATTTTCAATTTGCACTTCGCAACTATGATGCTTACATAGAATGTTGACAGCTAGTTATGTGTCCTCTCTACTCTGATATTCTTGAAAAGTACATGCGGAGCAAAACAAAACCAATAATCGCTTTTAAAACCTTGTTCTTATAAGAAATAGAGATGCCATATTTGGAAACGAAATTCGGACTTTAATTTTTTTATTTTTGGCCTATGGGATCGACCACTGTGCTGCGTTACAGCACGGCGGGAGAGGGGAAAGGGGTGGATGGCGGGGGCGGTCGCTCGCGGTGTGGCACGCGGAAGCGGGCCGCCACGAAGCTAAGCAAATTTAATTTTTGAAAGAGCAATAATGTCAATGGCTTTTATTTCGCTTTTGGAAAGGTAATAATGTCAATTGACTGTATTTCGCGCACTTCTGCACAAGGGTTTATTAACTTTGTTCACATAACGGTTGTTTGTAACAGCCAAAACGAATTGAGATAGAAATAGACAAATGTATACATAAATGCTCAGAATGAATAGAGAAGTCGATTAAGCCATGTCTGTCTGTTCGTCCGTCCGTGTACACGATAACTAGAGCACAAATTGAGATATCTCAACGAAAGTTGGTATGTAGGTTTCCATTTATCCAAGGTAGGTTGGTATTGAAAATGGGGGAAATCGGACTGTAACCACGCCCACTTCCCATATAACGGTAATTTCCAGAAGTACGAAAACTGCGATATTTTAGTAACTAATGAAAAAAATGCGTATAATTTTCGTCGCGAAATTGATATCATAAATTCCGTGTTTCTAGTTCAGCTTTCGGCACTCAAAAATTTTTCCTCAAAGAGGTGTTTTATTTGATATCAATTGTTTTTGGGATACAAATTTAAAATCAACGAAAATCCAAACAAAAATCTAAATGTTTTATTTTTCCCAAATAAATGGCTAAAAACTCTTTCTAAATCTAAATGATTTATTTAAATATTTAACACGGAATTCAATTCCATTGAAACATCTAAGAGTTTTTAAGAAGTTTTACTTCTATCACGAGTACGGTGCTGCACTCGCATTTTTATACCCGAGCGCACGTGTGCACAAGGGTATTATAACTTTGTTCACATAACGGTTGTTTGTAACAGGCAAAACGAATCGAGATAGATATAGACAAATGTATACATAAATGATCAGAATGAAAAGAGAAATCGATTAAGCGGTGACTGTCTGTCCGTCCGTCCGTCCGTCCGTCCGTCTGTGCACACGATAACTCGAGTAAAAATTGAGATATCTTAACGAAACTTGGTACGTGCACTTCTTTTGGGCATAGGACGGACGGTATTGAAAATGGGCGAAATCGGACAATAACCACGCCTACCTCCCATATAACGGTAATTTTCAGAAATATGAAAACTGCGATATTTTAGTAACTACTGAAGATAATTCGCTCAAAATTGATATTTACAATGATTGTTAGACGAAAAATAAGAACAGTTGTTGGCCCTGGCACAGCATACCAAACGGCCGAAAATTTTTAAAATCGGACAATAACCACGCCCACATCCCATATAACGGTAATTTAGAGAAATACGAAATCCTCGATAAATCATTAAATATTAAAGCTAATTTATTCGAAATTGATGGTTGCAACAATTCTTTACCAAGTCGTTTACGTTTATGATACAATTTTGGAAAATGGGCGTGGCACCGCCCACTTATGATCACATATATGTATCTCGCTAACCGTTCTAGCAATTTGTACCAAACTCGGTATGGTTATTGTGCTTGCCACAACCGTTGCAAACCGTTGAAAATTGTTGAAATCGGACTAATATATCGGCCGCTTTTCACTTAACGGTAAATTTCAGAAAAGCTTGAAATTTCAATATTTCGAAATTGAAGGACGCTAATTTACTTAATATTTATACACCCCGGCTTATCATGTAGCGGTAGCTTTCGGAAAGGTGGGAAACATATATTTAATACTTGCGCCGGGTATTTAATGCTCGGCTCCGCCCGAACTTAGACTTTCTTACTTGTTTACTGATGCGTTTTTGCTCAGTGGCAATCTATACATAATTAGTAGCGGCACATAAAGTGAAATAAGTGCATTCATACTTAAGGACATATGTATGTATGTAAAAATGTAGGTAATAATGTAAGCGTCTTCCCAGATTGGTTAAGTGCGGGTATAGTTGCATACTGTATACATCAAATATCCCGCCCACGATATCGTTGCATTCACACTGAATGCGTAAATACATACATGTATACTTACGTATGTACAAGAAAACAAAGAAACCAGCAAAAAGAAAAAGATCTCTTATTTATTTAATTATGTATCGCGCACAGGAAAGTCAACTCGCGGGATATTCCCCCGATTTGCAGGGAACTTCAGTTTAGGTGGCATCGAGGAACGGACAGTTTTTTGCGGAAAATTGGATGTGTGTCGTTTATAACTTAAAGTAACCAAATTAGACGAATATGTTAACTTTTAACCATTTTTCGCTATTTGGAGCGACATTTTTTCAATTTGAATAGTAATATCTCCACAACAAGAGTTTTCCCAGGTATAAGCTATATACCAAATGAAGGCCAAGGTTTTGGGCTAGACTTGAGGAAACTTAGAATAAAATCTACTGACCAGTTTTTGAGAAAATTCTCGAAATCTATATTTTCAGCAGCCCGATTTTTAGATAGCTTGTTTCAAGGCCCTTCTACTGATATCGACAAGAATGGTATGGAATGAGTAGTGCGGCTTCAGTGGTAGTTTAAAAAACTGCCTTTTTTCGCATTTCAGGCACCAGCCACGCCCACAAAGGCATACGCAGCGAAACATCCTGGAACAAAACCTTCCTAGTTTTTTTGGTACTTTGATTCCTGAAAGTTTGAAAAAAACTAAATGACGGTACGTACAGACGCTACACACATCGCAAAGCATCTCGTAGTGGAGACACGAACCAAAACACATTTAGCTCTATATCTTTCCAACTAGTAGCCGGAACACAATATATAAGGTATCGTTTGAAAGGTATTGGCGTATAGAAAAAACTAAATAAGTTGGATGTACCCACATGCCCCCTTAAACCGGCAAAAACAAAAAAAATATTTTTTGTTTCGCAACACTTTATCCTAATTTTTAAGAATCCGGTTAATCGTTTATGAAGCTTGAATACATTTTCTGGACACACTCCGTAAGAGCTTTCCAACGATGTCTCAAACATGTCGATTGGACGTCTGGATAAAAATTTCCAAATCTCGTGTATATAAAGACGAGTCATTTCAGCAAGCTACTGTGGCTGCTTTCGTCACTCGCGCGCACTGCCGTGCGCTGTGATGTACATACATAACAGGGTTGTTGCGAATATTCGCACNATTAGACGAATATGTTAACTTTTAACCATTTTTCGCTATTTGGAGCGACATTTTTTCAATTTGAATAGTAATATCTCCACAACAAGAGTTTTCCCAGGTATAAGCTATATACCAAATGAAGGCCAAGGTTTTGGGCTAGACTTGAGGAAACTTAGAATAAAATCTACTGACCAGTTTTTGAGAAAATTCTCGAAATCTATATTTTCAGCAGCCCGATTTTTAGATAGCTTGTTTCAAGGCCCTTCTACTGATATCGACAAGAATGGTATGGAATGAGTAGTGCGGCTTCAGTGGTAGTTTAAAAAACTGCCTTTTTTCGCATTTCAGGCACCAGCCACGCCCACAAAGGCATACGCAGCGAAACATCCTGGAACAAAACCTTCCTAGTTTTTTTGGTACTTTGATTCCTGAAAGTTTGAAAAAAACTAAATGACGGTACGTACAGACGCTACACACATCGCAAAGCATCTCGTAGTGGAGACACGAACCAAAACACATTTAGCTCTATATCTTTCCAACTAGTAGCCGGAACACAATATATAAGGTATCGTTTGAAAGGTATTGGCGTATAGAAAAAACTAAATAAGTTGGATGTACCCACATGCCCCCTTAAACCGGCAAAAACAAAAAAAATATTTTTTGTTTCGCAACACTTTATCCTAATTTTTAAGAATCCGGTTAATCGTTTATGAAGCTTGAATACATTTTCTGGACACACTCCGTAAGAGCTTTCCAACGATGTCTCAAACATGTCGATTGGACGTCTGGATAAAAATTTCCAAATCTCGTGTATATAAAGACGAGTCATTTCAGCAAGCTACTGTGGCTGCTTTCGTCACTCGCGCGAACTGCCGTGCGCTGTGATGTACATACATAACAGGGTTGTTGCGAATATTCGCACTCGGATTCGCAACCGCGGAGCTTCCGCATTAATTTTAACATTCGCATTCGCTTAAACGTATATCCGGCAAACAAAATTAAAATTTTAGCTAATATCTGTGGCCTGTGGAGATGCTACGTTAAAACTGTCACCCTAAATACCCCCCCTCTTGTAATTCAAGTCAAAGAATAAGATTTTTAAATAGGTCATTCCAGCGGAAATTTTCAACGTCTAGCTATAACGAGAATCGACAATTTGCGCGGTAAAAGATAACCTTTCATTAGGTAAGAATTACGTAACTATCGAACATTAAAAAACTGGATGCATCGCTAGTTTTTTTGTACATAAGTGTAATATTTTTTTTTTCATAAAACGTCTTATTATGATTGCGTTCCGTGTTTTCTTTTATTACTTAGCAGAAAAACACTGTTTTTACTACGCGAGTACTCCTCTGTGTGCTCGAAAGCAACAACATTTATTTTAATTTTGTGATGATTGTCAAAATTTGCACGTAGCGATATAAAAGTAAAATATAATGTGAAAAAGTTGACAGGCAAGTTCACAAATCAAATTAGAATCATTTCAAGGCGAATTTAATATCTATCGAGGAGTGGGACTTGGAACGCAATATATCGTTAGTATAGTATGAAAAGGGCGTACCTCACCTCGTCGCTGAAATACAAAAAGCCGTAACTAACTAAAAATCCAAAATTCACTGTTTGATAGATTATGGTGCATTTCATCGAATCATAAGTCCCCACATCGTTTTATGCAATAACAAGATTTTAGTTAGTTGAGGCTTTTTAACATTTCATCCACAATGTGAAATGCGCCCTATCCATACTACATTAACGATATGTTGAAAATTTGCGTACATTTGCCTCAAAATATAAAAGCAGGTTGAGCACATGGAATGAAAAAAACAAAACGGATTTGATATGGTACTGACAACGTTGAGTAAGTAATTGTGACTGCCTGCAATTAGGAAAAGTCAATCTCAGCTAATAAAAAAAAAT